>NW_028317821.1:302500-572500 GCF_062004578.1 Staurois parvus | reverse complement strand
TAATATCCCTTCAATTTTCACTCGATTTAAATTGGATTAGATAAAACTGAGTCATTCGGACAGGGTGAAAAATTTTCAATTATTTTCAATCAGCAACAGACTCGATGAACCACTTGGTTTTCTTCTGCCGTCACTTTTCTATATTTCTATGTAAGACAAAGATAATTTTTTTCTTGAATATGAACACATTTCGATCAATCAGATTATTAGAATTCATGGTGGGAACACAGATGCGATTAATAATTGACAATTGAACTTTGCAATCCTATCTTTAAGTAGTTGTAAAGGTTAATTTTTTTAAAATTAAGATAATAAAATGGTATATCTATGCACAGAGCGGCTCCTTACCTCCTCTTCTCTGGTCCCCCTCCAGTGCTGTCTTCTTCTCCTCTTCTGTGTCTGCCACTATAGCAAACCACTTCCTATGGTGGCACACGTGCAAGCACGCTCCTGAGCAGGGCTGTTTGTATCCATAGACATAGACAGTGCGGCTCAGCACACCCAAAATCTCTCTTCACGGGATTTGATTGACAGCAGCAGGAGCTCCAGTCAATTCAAGTGTCTCTCAAACCAATCAATCAAATCCTGTAAGGAGGGAGCAGGGGCGGGACTGAGCCACGCTGTGTGCGTCTATGGACCAGTTTGGCCCAGTCCTGCTGCAGACAGGCACAGTGCTGGATCGAGAAAAGGACTCAGGTAAGTACTTAGGGAGGTGAGAGGCGATACAAGTAGTGGGACAGGGAATTCAGGAAATGCATTAGCATAAAATAATGTCTTGGCTTTATAACCACTTTACCTATCAATAGAAATCCACTTCCCCATGTTTGATTATAGAACAATTAATCCTATTGGAAGAGATTGATTTGAAAAGAAATGAATAATTTATTGAAGTGTATATATTGAAGTGTATATAACCACCAATAACCTGTATTAAAATCTGTGTGCCAAAATGAGATAAATTGAATGCAGAAACCCATAACAACCAGATTCCTTCGACTACAGTAAACCTGAGCTTGCATTGCTAATATGCTCAGGCTTTCCATAGATGGGTCTTTTTTTTGTTCAGCCTGCTGCAAAAAATGAATGGATTCCTCCATTCACACAAAGGAAGTAGATGAAGGAATCTCCAAAGCTGAGCCTTAAAGGCTCTCTGCTGTCAGAATACACTGATCAGCGGCTTCAGTTGCTGATCAACAAAAGTTTTCCAACATTCCTGATTAACAAAAATGAATCTAATGGTCAATTTCTTTCAAGCAGGAAAGCCCACGTGGATCAATATCACCCAATCTCTGCTGAACCGGAATAATTTAGATTTATCTATGGCCAGTTCTATTTTGGCTGCCATATACATTGCAAAGATAAAGTAATTTGGTGGTCATATAAAGTGAAAGGGTTGCTAATATATTGATACAGTAAGATCATTTGTGACTGGCACTGACTGATAACAAGGCAGATAGACTGCAGATCTTATGGCAGAATGTAGGGATTCTACCTTTCTTAGGGGGGGGGGGCAAGCCATATTGGTTCATAATACTAATATTGATTTTAAGATCTACTTGTTTGGATAATTAATATGATAACCTCACCAAAAACTGATGTTTTGTGTACATGTTGCATGTAGCTGAGAGTCTGCTTTTGTATACAATGGTAAAGTAACTTTGGGGAGATCATTTGCATACACTACAAATGATTGTTATGTCTTTATATGATGCTTCCTTTCATAAATATACGAAACCTGAAAAGTTAGCTGTATGGAGTGCTGCTTATTATTTTCTGAGAATATAAAAGGGAATAAGCCTGATAAGGCTAAGGATATGATTGGTTAGGACTGCTCAGTGTTTCACAGGCTGATCTGTTACTTTCCCCATCTTCTAGAGAGTTCTAGAAACATAGCGGGAGGGAAGACAGAGTGGGCAGCCTGAACACGGATAGCCAGTATGTGGAGAGGTGTGCCCAGAGCCCATAAATAGTCTGAGGCCTGGGAAACAGGGTGCAATGTTAATGGGTCCAGTCCTGCAGGAGTAGACCCCTGTGTAGGGTCTCTGTCCCTTGGGGCAGGAGTTTTACAGAAGCCTGTGTGAAGACATCAAGGTCCCAGTTAGGCTTAGCTGGTATGCCTATTCTCAAGTTCAAGTCCTGGGGTTGAGTTGAAGTCTGTGTGAAGACACAAAGGTCCTGGATAGGATTAGCTGGGAGGCATATTCGCAAGTTCAAGTTCAGGGATCAAGTTGGTCCTGGAGAAGCTCATGAGGGAGAGACAGGAGGAAGTTGGCAGGAAAAAGTCCAGCTATCTTATGCTGGTGTTAGTCTACATCTCTCTCACTAGGAAGAGCCTGATGGATGTCAGCAGAAGGCAACAAATTATCCTGTTGCTAGGTGAGTGGTTGACCTTCAGTGCTGTGTTTAGCTTTTAACTCTGGAAAGAGTACAGGTCACCTACAGCATAAGAGATCCTGTGGGACATTTAGTAGTTTGTGCAGTGCAGCCAGCAATTTGTGTATTGCAGCCAGCAGTTCTATGCAGGGCAGTCAAAAATTGAGTCCTCAAGGTATCTAGTTTTACAGTACCAAAGGACAAGTATTACTTAGTGGCCCTTACTAGGGTAGAGCTATTTAAATATAAATATATATATATACAGTTGTGTTCAAAATAATAGCAGTCAGACATCACTAACCTGATCAATCACTGTTTTTGGTAGAAATGATATTTCTACATGGCAAATAATTTACTAGCAGGTGTAGTAGAGTAATAGAAATCCAACAGACCCAACAGTCATGACATGCATGCTGCTGATTCTGTGTAATTGAATCACTAATTGAAAGGGGCATGTTCAAAATAATAGCAGTGTGGAGTTCTATTAGTGAGCTCGTTCATTCTTTGAAAAACAGGTGGCAATTAGTGCTCTTATTTAAGGAAGGAAGGCAGCAAATGTTGTACATGCTAGTTACAGTGCATTTCTCTCTGAAATTCTCAGGAAAATGGGTCGTTCCAGACATTGTTCAGAAGAACAGCGTACCTTGATTAAAAAGTTGATTTTAGAGGGGAAAACATATAAAGAAGTGCAGAAAATGGTAGGCTGCTCAGCTAAAATGATCACAAATGCTTTAAAATGGCAACCGAAACCTGAAAGACGTGGAAGAAAGCGAAAAACTACCATTCGGATGGATAAAAGAATAGCCAAAATGGCAAGGACTCAGCCAACAATCAGCTCCAGGAAGATGAAAGAAGGTCTAAAGTTACCTGTGAGTACTGTTACAATTAGAAGACGCCTATGTGAAGCCAAGCTATCTGCAAGAAGCCCCCGCAAAGTCCCACTGTTGAAAAAAAGATGTGCTGAAGAGGTTACAATTTGCCAAAGAGCACATTGACTGGCCTAAAGAGAAATGGCGCAACATTTTGTGGACTGATGAAAGTAAGATTGTTCTTTTTGGGTCTAGTGGCCGGAGACAGTTTATCAGATGACCCCCAAACACTGAATTCAAGCCACAGTACACTGTGAAGACAGTGAGGCATGGTTGCACAAGCATCATGATATGGGGATGTTTCTCATACTATGGTGTTGGGCCTATTTATCGCATACCAGGGATCATGGATCAGTTTGAATACATCAGAATACTTGAAGAGGTCATGCTGCCTTATGCTGAAGAGGAAATGCCCTTGAAATGGGTGTTCCAACAAGACAACCACCCCAAACACACCAGTAAACGTGCAACATCTTGGTTCCAGACCAACAAGATTGACGTTATGGAGTGGCCAGCCCAATCCCCGGATCTTAATCCAGTAGAAAACTTGTGGGGTGACATCAAAAATGCAGTTTCTGAGGCAAAACCAAGAAATAGAGAAGAACTGTGGAATGTAGTCCAATCATCCTGGGCTGGAATACCTGTTCACAGGTGCCAGAAGTTGGTTGACTCCATGCAACACAGATGTACAGCAGTTCTCAGAAACAGTGCTTATACAACTAAATATTAAGTGATTCAAAGGAAAGCAAAATCTTCAAACATTTTTCAGTTTATATAGTGAATATTTGCGTTTGTAAAGAAGAATACAAACGCTGCTATTTTTTTGAACAGTCTAATATTCACTTTTCTTAAATTTTTTTAGAGGAACAACACACATTTGATATATTTTTCTTCATGCTCTGATTTGGAATAGAATGTGTAGTGTTCCCAATGCATTTGTGTGTATGGAAATAAAAGCTATTAGAAGGATTTTGAACGTCATTCACTTTTTTCAACACACTGCTATTATTTTGAACACAACTGTATATATATATATATATATATTATTATTATTATACAGTATTTATATAGAGCCAAAGGGTTTGCTCAGCGCTGTACAGTAGCAAGGGGGACAGAACATGAGACAAGACAGTAACAATACAATACACGAGGGGTTTGAGGGCCCTGCTCTTTCAAGCTTACAATCTAGGAGGGAGGGGAAAGTGGTACAGGAGGAAATGGCTGTGGGGGATGGAGTGGTGGGAGGAGTGGAGGAGGTTAGTTGTTAGGTGAGGTCAGGTGTTAGGTGAGGTTGGGGTAGACTTCCCTGAAGAGGAGGGTTTTCAGGGTGCGCCTGAACATGAGGAGGGTAGGTGACAGTCTGATGAATTGGGGTAGGGAGTTCCAGAGGATTGGGGAAGTCCTAGATAAGTCCTGCAATCGGGCGTGGGATGAGGAGACCAGGGAGCTAGAGAGTAGGAGGTCCTGTGAGGAGCGGAAGGCACGGGTAGGGTAGTATTTGGGTATCAGGTCGGTTATGTAGTTTGGGGCGGCATTGTGAATGGCTTTGTAGGTGAGAGTAAGCAGTTTGAATTTGATGCGTTGGGCAACCGGGAGCCAGTGAAGGGATTGGCAGAGGGGGGAGGCGGATGTGGAGCAGTTGGTGAGGTGGATGAGTCTAGCCGCTGAGTTCAGGATCGACTGGAGTGGGGATAGCGTTCGTTTGGGTAGGCCAGTGAGAAGGGAATTGCAATAGTCCAGGCGTGAGATGATGAGGGAGTGTACGAGTTGTTTGGTGGTGTCTGGGGTGAGGAATGTGCGTATCTTGGAGAGGTGGAGCCTGCAAGATCTAGATAGCAGTTGGATGTGGGGTAGGAAGGAGAGGTGGGAGTCCAGGGTGACACCCAGGACTTTGGCGTGTGGGGTGGGAGAGATAGTGGCGTTGTTAGTAGTGATGGAGAGGATGGGGATATATATATAT
The DNA here is from genome assembly GCF_062004578.1 of Staurois parvus. Taxonomy (NCBI): domain Eukaryota; kingdom Metazoa; phylum Chordata; class Amphibia; order Anura; family Ranidae; genus Staurois; species Staurois parvus. The sequence goes on along the minus strand of NW_028317821.1, from coordinate 567,298 downwards.
ATATATATATATATATATCCAGCTGTATTTACTCAGTGCAACTTATAACATCCAAGTGAAAGATATATCACCAACCACCTTTTGCTTTAATTCCAGCCTTTAGTCTGTTGGGATATGTCTCCACTAACTTTGCACATCTAAATTTTGCAATATTTGTCCACTCTTCTTTGCAGAACTAAAAAAGCTCAGTTAAATTTGATGGTGAACGTTTGTGGACTGAAGTCTTTAAGTCATTCTATAGATTTTCAATAAAGGACATTCATCTTTTTCTCTTTCAACCACTGTGTGGTCATTTTTGCTGTGTGCTTTGGGTCATTGTCATATTGGAAGATAAACCTTCTTCCCATTGACAACTTTCTGGCAGAAGGAAGCAGATTTTCCTCAAGAATTTGATGTTATTTTGCCCCATCCATTTATCTTTCTATCCTGACCATTGCTCCAGTCCCTGCTGCAGAGAAACACCCCCATAACAGGATATTACCACCTCCATGCTTTACTGTAGGAATGGTGTTATTTGGATGGTGAGCTGTATTGGATTTCTGCCAGACATATTGTTTAGTGCCGAGGTCAAATAACTCAATTTTAGTCTCATCTGACCATAACACATTTTTGCAAGTGGCTTCAAAATCTTCAAGGTGCGTTTTGGCAAAGCTCAGTCATGACTTCATGTGTCCTTTCTTGAGGAGCAGCTTTTTTCTTGCAACCCTCTCATACAAGCCACACTTGTGGAGAATTTGTGATATTGTTGTCACATGCACACAATGACCACTCCTTGTCATAAATTTCTGCAACCGCTTCAGAGTTGCTGTAGGCCTCTTGGTAGCCTCCCTGATCAGTTTCCACCTCAGTTGCACTCTCAGGGACTGAAATGACTGAAATGCTTCAGGAAAGCTCTTTTCATGTTGAGCTAATCAAAATGACCACAGCTGATCATAGCTGAAAGTCAAATGGCTTTGTATGCCATTGAGAAGGTGATTAGCTACCACCTAACTGAGGTTACAAGTCATTTTTAGGAAGAACTACAACAGACTAAAGGCTTGAATTAAAGCAACAGGTTCAACAAAATACTGACACAAGGGGTGATCCTTTTTCTAACTCAGTGATTCTGTTTTTGAATTTTGCTTTGAATTTACTTTTCTGACATGCTGGTGTTATATCTTTTACTTGGATGTTATAAGTTGCACTGAGCAAAAATTGCTGGATAAAAGAAAAACTGTGTCTGTCTTCATTTGAGGCTGCAAAGCAACAGAATGTAATTATTTTAAAGGAGGTGATTATTTTCTGTAACCACTGTAAATGAACATGGGATTTCAAGTTGCACTCACATAGAAATAAACATAATACACCTCCAAATAATAAGGTATTCTTTAGCTGTGGTACTTTTATACTTGGTTTACCTAAAATATTTATTAAATATTAACTCCGTATCAACCATACATTTTACATTTCCCAAACTGCTCAGCCATTAAGACTCAAGCAATACCATCAAACACATGAATAAACCAAGGGGTGGCAAACCACACAAATGTACCACAACAAAGGATGGAGGGAGAGGAGCTCGCTGAGCTGTGAATCCAGATGACAGACACCGATCCATAGAACTGCTCCTTTTATAGAGAAACAGAGAGACAAAGAGCAAAATATTCCAGAAGCAGCACAAGGATGAGAATATGCCCAAGCCTTGCACCAGGCCACCTAAGGAGATTTCATGAAGGGGTCAAACAGAAAAATAGGGAGAGGAGACAAAAGAATGAGGACATTACAATCCCATGGAGTTCTTAGACAGATGATTCTCAAGACATTCTATATTTATTACTTAAAAGAAAAAACACCCACGTGTTAAATGTATAAGACTAATATGTCTCAAAACAAGCACCAAAACATGGCCATAAATATCTTTTATTTCTTCTAATTTATTCTAATGTATTCTGTTATATATATATACCATTCAATCAGCGCAGCCAAATATATGAATAATAAAATATAAGTAAGAAATGATTAAATAATAAACACCAAATATTGCAATCAAACTTTTGTTGCCTGCTAAACATTCTAAGCCCTGTTTCACAGTTTCAAATTGTATGACAAGTTGTGCCCTATTGCTGGCGACTCCAACTTTGCCGTGCCACACCGATTTGAAAAAAAAGATTCCTGCACAATTTTTTTGGATTTCAGGTGCAACTTGCATAAACATCTGTGCATGAAGTTGCACAGATGTCAGCCAAGTTGCACCTGAAGACTCACTGACATTCGCCTTTGAAATCGAGCGACTTCAAGTGAAGGTGCACAATTTCAAATGCAGATTTAGTGTGGACCAACAGTAAGGGTGATTTCATCACACCTTTCAAAGTGACCAGGGGTGGACTGACCATTTAGAAACTCGGGCACTGCCCGAGGGCCTGGGGTCAGTAGGGGGCCCCATGAGATGCTCCTGGTACCTTTTTCAGAGGCTTTTTTGAGTTTGGGCAAGGACACAGGGGCCCCATGATCCCCTATTGCCCGGGGGCCCCATAAGTTGTCAGTCCGCCCCTGAAAGTGACATCAAAATAAAGTGCAGCACAACTTATATATACAATCAAACTGGTAGATAGTGACAATTTCCACCAAAGTCCACCATTGTGCTTCAAAGTTATGCTTTATACTAAAGCAAAACCACAAGTGTCCTTAGTGCCTCCACCAACAGTGAATAATGGCCGCTCACCTCCAAGATATGACCTCTGAATGAACAGTAAGATCAGAAAAGCGCTTGCCCCTTTCAGGGGTCAATCCTCTGATGTCCCCAATCTTTCCTCACTCAGGATATGGCACTAAAACAGTGCTAAAACAGGAATGCTTTTTCACAGAACGGCTCAAAGCTACTAGTAAGATGATGTGGGTGGAGCCTGGATTCTGGCATCTTCCTGTGGCCATCTTACTAGCTGCTTAATATGTTCTACTGGTGCAAGCCTGATCAACTCTGGAGTGGGTGGTGATATAGGAAAAGGAATCACCCACCTGACAGTGTGAGTGGATCTCTGCATGCAGCATGTGACAGATAGTCCAGGCCCCCATGTCCCATGGGCCCTGGATGATCGGTTGGGTTTCTGGAGCTTCTGTTTGGACCACGTGTGAAACATAGGCCTACGTGCATAAGTACTCCAGGTGGAAAAGGGGTTAAAAATTAAGTGACCAGGAAGACTGCTATCCATGCACATACAGTATGTGGTTTGGGCTGAACACTCTGTGATGCCCTGCAACCCTGTGTGTACAGGTGGATCCCATCTGCACGTCAGTCATGCAGAAATAGGCTGGGACCCCCTCATAGACTGGTTTGCTTTGAAGGTGCCTTCCAGTTTTCAGTAAAAACAATGCTGGGTTTACATTTCCAGCCCCTAGCCCGACTGTATTGTGCCATTACCTTCTACCCCAGTGGACTGGCTAGCTTTAAGCCCTGTACACATGATGAGAATATCAGACAAATGATCATCTGTATTTTTTTAATTTTGCATACTAGTCTCATATTGAAAGTGAAGAAGTTACTAAAGTTACGAAAATTTTTGTACGACAGAATAAGAATTTTGAAGTGATGTAATGTATTTGTATTGTATTTTAGGACAAAAATGGTACCGATTAAATGAAAATTGTACCATCTCGTATCGAATGAGAAAAATTTTCATGCTTGTCCCTTCAAATAATTTCCGATGAAAGCTGTGTACTAACGATCAGATTATCGTATGATCGCTTCAAAAGTGATATTTTTCATCCATAATGTAAAGTGCTAAACAAACTGTTGGCGCTATATAAGTCCTGTATAATAATAATAATAATATTACGATATTTTGATTGTGTGTACTAGACTTTAGTCTCATACTAGCAAGATCAGATATTTTAGACAAACTGATGCTGAGGGGTAATAACCAGTGTGCTCACAAGGTGCACCACACCTAGAACTGATGAAAACTGATGGAATTCTGCCTTCTGTTTGGTTATAGTTGTATGAAAACAGAGCCAGTAAAATGTAATTATAAAGAATATTAGTGCACCAACACAATTGCAAAAACAAGTGCATTGCACTAGCAGGCAGAGTGTCAGTTAGGAATCCTTTATACAGCTGCGCAGCTCTGCAAGCGCGCGAACTGCGCATGTGCGGGAGGACGCCATATGGCAGCCTCCCTGAAAGGTAATACATTTTTGCGGACACCATTTGGCCATAGGCCTGGTGTCAAATGGTTAATAGCAAAAAGTCAAAAGTATTGTTTTTTTCTCAAAATTGTCAGTCTTTTTTGTTTATAGCATAAAAAATAAAAAAGCACAGGTGATCAAATACCACCGAAAGAAAGCTCAGTTCATGGAAACAAAGGGATGTAAAGTTTATTTGGGTGCAGCATTGCATGACCGCTCAATTGTCAGGTAAAGTAATGCAGCGCCATAACGCAAAAAATGGCCTGGTCAGGAAGGGAGGTAAATTCTACGGAGAGCAAGTGGTTAAGTGCTTCTTATTTATTTGTTCTTATTTGTTTACTGTTCTTTAATTTGGTTATTCATTTACCGTGTGTTTTGTTCAAATAAATATTCCCTTTTCAGCCTTGGCATGTCAGGAGGCGTGGCATTGTTGGAAGGGTCATTGTCACCTGGAGTCAGCAGACCCAAAAATCAGCAGTAAATGCTACAAATACAAATAAACCTGCCACAACAGAGACTTCCTTATTCTCATGTTGCATTCTCCATTATATCTAAAACAAATACTATATATCCAACAGAGAGAATAGAAATCCTAACTACGGTAACCAGCATGCAGTCTGGATGTCTGGATTTCAAGTGCAGAGATCTCACCACAAGAACCCACAAAGGCATGAGAAATCATTGATATAACTCTCCAGCTTCTACCTAAAAGTAAATTATCAATGTATGTGTTGTGAAGAATTAGATTTTTTTCTCCAGTATGCTATAAAATTCATAGACAGTGTGCAGATCTGAAATCCATATCTCGGCTGGGTTCATTTGCAAAATATGCTGCCATATATTAGAGGGACATCGAAGGTCATTTTCACAAGGGTATGATGTGTGTGTACTGTAACTAGGAAGGCTGAGGAATAATAAACCAGTCCGAAATTAAGATCATTATAAGGTCATAGCCCCAGTGGGTATGACAATGATAAGAAAATGATGGAAAGCCACCAATGGCTTACATGACAAGGAAAATCATGAAGAGGAAGGACAGTGTAAAAAAGAAAAATGTGGGTTCTTGGCCGGTAAAGACATCTAGATCACTGACACAGAGCAAGATATATTCTTAGTTCAAGATATATTGCTCTTTGTCAAATTATTTTGGCAAACAAAATAAAATTTGCATACTGGCGAGGGTTAACATATTGCCCCCTTAAAGTGCTTGTAAACCCTTACTTATACCCAGTGAAGTGACTGACCTCAGGTTATACACAGAGATTAAACAAATCCTTCTACATAAATTGCACCTATTTATCTACAGTCTTCTCTACAGCTGTTCAACGTCCAGGATTTATAAAGTGTGTCTAAGCTGTCAGAAAAAGAGGGCAAAAGTTGAAGTTACACACTGCAAAGCTCAGTGAAGGAAATTCTGAGAGCTGATTGGAGTGAAGGGACTCCCACCTTTCACACAGCACACAATAGCAGAGCTGATGCTGTCAATCTGCTGGAGCTCTCTCCCTTTCACCATTTTTCTCTTGGTGTCAGGGAAACTTGTAGGAAGTGACTCATGCAGATAGCAGAGGAGTAAAGCCGCAAGTAGATATGATACTTAGTGCTCTTAATTGAGACAAATACGCATTATAGTTTAAGTTCTGCTTTAAAATCCTTCCGGAAAGTAAGATGAGTTCACATCCTTCCTGGCAGGATCCAGGGTGGGTGGAATCTACCTAGGTGCAGTTAACTGGTGGAAAGGACAGAGCTTGATCTAAGGATGTTTAAGAAATGTTATATTTTCTGCAACCCTCTTACTGGGTTTTGAGAGGTATGTAAGCATATGCTTACAAGGGTTATATGTAAAATAAAGTTATTTTATGGTATTACTTAGGGTTACCAGTATTAACGTGCTCTTAATATATGTACTGGCGTACCTTGTTTTACGAACACCTCGGTTAACATAATTTTTGGTTTACAAATGAAAATCCATTGAAAATAATGACTCGGTTTACTAATTGTTTTCGCAATACTAAGTAGGTTTCCCCAGGATACATTGCACCTGGAAGGTTTATAACGCCAGTCCCATGCCTTTAACGTGCACTGTATAAAGAGTTTTGAACAGGTAAGCCTTTTTTTTTACTTTTTCTGACCTCCGGAATGGATTAATTGGTTTTCAATGCGTTTACAAATTATTGTTTAATTATGTCCCTGTACAGTATTTATCCCTTTAAAGTACACTTTATAAAGAGTTTTGAACAGATAAAACTTTTTTTTACTTTTTTCTGACCTCCGTAACAGATTAATTGGTTTTCAATGCATTTACAAATTAATTTTTAATCATGTGGGGCAGCAAAGTGGCTAAATGGCTAGCACTCCCGCCTGGCAGTACTAGGGTCATTGGTTCGAATCCCAGCCACACCACCACCTGCCTGGAGTTTGCATGTCCTCCGGGTACTCCGGTTTCCTCCCACACTCCAAAGACATGCTGGTAGGTTAATTGGCTCCTGTCTACATTGGCCCTAGTATGTGTATGTATGAATGTGAGTTAGGGACCTTAGATTGTACACCCCTTGAGGGTTAGGGTCTGATGTGAATGTACAATATACATGTGTAAAGCGCTGCGTAAATTGACGGCGCTAAATAAGTACCTGAAATAAATAAATAAATGTCTCTATACAGTATTTATGCCTTTAAAGTGCACTTTATAAAGAGTTTTGAACAGATAAAATACTTTTTTTTTACTTTTTATAACCTCCGTAACAGATTAATTGGTTTTCAATGAATTCCTATGTGAAACCACTTTTCGGTTTACTAATTTTTTGCTATACGAAACGTCCCGGAGAACGCATTAAATTTGTAAACCGAGGTACGCCTACTTTCATTGTAATATGCAGTGAGCTACAGGCTGCCCAGGTGGGAAGGGGTTAACACAGGCTCTGCATTTTCCTGGGCTTTCTAAGATCTGCCCTCCACCCTGTGTTGCTTATAAGAAAGGGAGAGGCTCTGCTCAAGGAAGTCCTTGGAACAAATGGGAGAGAACAAAAAGGACAGTGGACTGATGTAACTATTACCTCTCAGCAGGTACCCAGTTGAGATGTCCCACAGAGGATTGAATGGACCTTGTGAGCAAATGGACTCTATCACATGGAAAGGTATGAGTTAGCAGCCTTGGGTTAGAAAGGAAAGGGTTATTATTAAGAGTTCACCTTATGCATGCAGAAAGTGACCTGAGCTCCCTTGCCACGTAGGCCTCAGGTGTTTGGGAGACTGTCTAAACCCTAGCCTGCATCTAGAGACATTAGCCCTGATGCAAGGAATGTCCCAGCCATGAAGAGTTGTTGCTATTGGTGAACAGAAGAACACCGAGTGGTGTGTCTAGGACCCACCATATGTTCAGACGTGTAGCAGAAATGGAGTTCTGTATGGGCTGTGGACTGTGTACGGCCAGCGTGTTAGGCCTTAGTCAGCCCTGTTTTAGGCAGGCACTGGAGGAGAGCAGGTGGGTGATACAGTCAAGTTGGGGACCCACCTACATGCAGACCCAGACTCAAAGGAAACAGCAACTTCACAGATCTGTATTAGAGCCGACCTTGAATTCTCCACATGGAGGGACAACCTGACAGTAGTTGCTAAGCAACAACTGTGTTGAGTCCTCATGGTGGGGGAGTGTTTTTGAAGGTGGAGTGGTGCTGCACCTGAAAATACATTGGCTGTCTTCATATGACGTTTTTGTCAACAATTGTAATTATTTTGCACTCTTTTATCTGGTTTTGTTCTAGCACTCCTTTCTGTATTTCTATGGTTTGCAGTCTCGGACAATCTCTGTTATTAAGTCCACAGTCTCTGACCATTTCTGTTATATGAGATATTAGTCTCTAACAGTCTTTTGTAGCATTATATTTACAGAATATGATATGTAACCCATTAGTAATCTCAGGAGCTGCACCTAAGTCCCCTATAGGTTTACCACCACTGTTTTAACTCTTACTCACAAAAAAAAAGACACTGGAGTTGGATTTTGCATATCATACTATACCCCTAAAGTAATCTTCTACATCTGCAACAGTGACAATGATCTTCTTCAGCTTCACTGTCAGTAACATAAATGCCCAGCAACTGCTGTTTTGTCTAGTAGTCCGAAAGTGGCTGCTGCTCTGGAAAGACTGAAGCTACTGGACAAAAGATAATGCAACTTTAATGGAAGTATTCACAGGAAAAGGAAAACCAACGCCGCTTGATTACTGTCACACAGTCAGAGTCCATCTGCTTGACTAGATTCACAGTTCCGGCTTCATCTGGTGCAATGGACACTGACACTGACCATCAATTTAAATTTCACAGGATCGAGGGAGTCACATAATTAACACAGTCCCATGACACGAGTGACAATAAAACTCCATCAAACCACAATCAGCGGCATTGCTGTATTTGCAGTAAAAACTCATCTTGGGGTCAGTCTGTTTTATATGCAGCCCCTGCCACATACAGCTTATGTTTTAATATTGTTTATGGGTATAAAAAACATCACTTAACCACATTGTTCCAATTTCCAGGCAAAGCACTCATTTTGATTTTATTTCTTACTGTACCAGAGTTGTAACTTTTAAATGCGGAAATGTCTTCATGTCCATAGGACAATACCACTTCCTTTGTTCTGTTTGCTTAATGTAAGGCTGCGTGTCTATTCTTACTCTTTATGTCTGGGCAGTAGCGCAGAACCACGTCTTGTATTGAATGCAATTCTTATTAGCTATTCTTAAAATATTAGGGACTGAGACTGCTGTGTACAGGCTTTGCTGCATTGGCAGCTTCTTGATTGCTACTGAGCAACTAAACATTTTCACTACTTACTCAGGCAAAGTTTGTTTCATTTATTGTCAACTACTACATGAACTGAAGAGATTTCATTTTTAGGATTGTTCAATGCCTGTGACATTAAAGCAATACTACAGGCAAATAGTAAAGTACACAGTAGAAATACAGTACATATACATCATATTGCCAAAAGTATTGTGACGCCTGCCTTTTTTTTTATAATTTAGTTTTTATTGGGTTTTCAAAAGGCATACAATAAACAAAAGATTGCATAGAGTTTGTAGTAACAGTCACAAATAAACAGAAGAAGAAAGAAAACAGGTTCATCAATGAAATGCAGATACACAGAATGTCAATGAATAATAGTGGATTAGCTAACAACATCAGATATTTGAGTAGATACATCAAAAATGTAAAGATCACATGATTCCCACACTGCTTCAAAAAGGGGGACAAGACTAGCATGCATAGCAGTGAGGTACTCCATTCTTCAAATTTCAGTAACAACTCTAACCAATTCCTACCGTGTAGGAGGCATAGTGGAAAGCCAATACATTTTAATGGTTCTCCTGGCCGCTGTTAGGATGTGAGAAGATAGTTTCTTGGCAGGTTTAGAGAGGCCCAGAAAAGGTTGGCCCAGTAAAAAGTGGATGGGGCCAAATGGAATGTGGACCCGTAAAAGTAGCCGCAAAAGACTAAGGACCTCTCTCCAGAAAGGGGCAATGTGATGGCAAAGCCAAAAAATGTGGAAAAGGGTGCCACTTTCTTCACCACATCACCAGCAGCCAGGAGAACCATTCGGATTGCGGGCATGGAGAACCTCAGGAGTCTTGTACCAGAACATCAAAAAGTATTTCCTTTGTATACCACACATATAGAAGATCTAGAGGCATCCTCCCAAATCCTGCTCAATTGATCTAAGGGAATATCCTGTTGAAGGATTCAGGACCACTTTCGCATGTAAAGACGTGTTTCAGTAGAAAGGGGCAAGTGTCTTGAAGTAACTTATAAATAGAGGAGATTAAGCCCTGTTGGTATGGACTCTGAATGCAGATGCGTTAGAAAAGAGTAGGCTTCTCTAGGGTCAGGGAGGGAGTCTTGGAGAAGAAAAAGTGCTGTATCTGAAGGTAAACATAGTACTGATGAGGAAGGTGTGACGTTTTCTGTAACTCGAGAAACGGTCTAAGCTTTCGAGTCACTGGGTAGACCAAATGTCGCAGTTAGAATAAATTGGCTTTAGCCCAGGGGCCAATACGGGCCAGGGTCAAACAATCAGGAATACTGGGATTAAGAATGATATTGGTCAGAGGTGAACAAGAAGAGGACAGGGCAAATCTACACCTATACTTCCTCCATATATACAGCGTAAAAAGCATAGGCCCAAGCAGTAGATGTCTATAGGAGGAAATTTCAGCGTTGGTCATAGTCCAGAGTAGAGAAAGAGGATGCAATGGGCAGAGCTGTAGCCATTCAGTCTCGGACCATTTGTTAGGGAGACGCTAAGAGGACCAGGAGGTGAGAGTACGGAGGTAAGTAGCTAAATAATACGACACAATATCTGGAGCCCCCAGACCTTCCCCCTAGGTTGTTTCAAGAGAAGAACCAAACGGGCAATGCCAAACAAAGTGGAGGAAAGATTTCTGCAGGGAACGGAGTTTGGAAATAGGGATAGGAACAGGAAGCATCTCAAACAGATACAAAACCTTGGGCAGTATATAGTCATTTTACTGTAGTACATTAATGCTTCCAAGAAAGGATATGGCCAGGTTGTCCCAAGATGTTAAGGATTGAGAAATAGCGTGAAAGGGGGGGGGGGGGTAGCTTCATAGAGGGAATTGTAAGAAGAGGTAAGGTTGGTATCTAAATATTGCAAGGAATGGGGGCACCAGCAGTAGGAATACCAGTAGTAGGATTAATTTGACTGAAGAGAGGATAGAATAGAAGGGGGAATGCAGAGTGGTAAATCTTCAGTTTTATACCTGTTAACCTGATAACCTGATAGGGCCCCAAAGAGTTGGAGAGTACGATGCAGAACAGGAAGAGTAGTGTGGGGTTCCGTCAGGGTTAGGAAAATATCATCAGCAAACAAAGACAGCTTAAAGTCACTGTTGTGGGTGCATATCCCCTGAATATCAGGATTTGATCTGTCAGCAATAGCCAGGGGTTCCAGGCAGAGAATGAACAGTAGAGGAGAAAGAGTGCAACCCTGGCACATACCATTAGGCACCGGAAAAGAAGGTGATAAGAACAAAGCCAGTTTGACCTGGGAGGAGGGGGTGGAGTAGAGACCTATCAAAGCTGCCACAAATGAACCACTGAAGCCAAATCTCTCCAACACAAGAAACATATAAGGCCAACTTAATCCCTTGGTGCCAGCACCTCCCGGCCCTTTAAGGGTTTCAGAAGCTGGGAGGTGGGTGGGGTTTAGGGTCATGTGACCGCCGTGATACACCGTCACAACGGTCATATGATCGGGAAAGGTCCCGATCAAAAGAGGAGTGAGTACCGGACATGTGTGCTGGGAGCGCACAGGGCGTGCACTCTCAGCACATATAGTTTTTTTAATAGAACGAAAATGTGCGGCCGCTCGGCGTCTAGGCTCAGACGCCAGGAGGCAGCACATTTGTGTTCGGCCAGCACCAAGAGGTTAATCGGTTGAAGGCTTTTTGATCGTCCAAGCTCAACAAGAGAGCAGGTTTCGTGAACGGGGACTTGTTGACAATATCAATCAAATCAATGGTCCTCCTAGTATTATCTGCTGCATGTCTAGCGGGGACGAAGCCCACCTGGTCTCTATGTATGAGCTTGGAGATACATCCAGCCAACCTATTGGCCAGTATTTTCGTGAAAATTTTGTAGTTAGAGTTTAGTTACGCTATGAGACCATAATTGTCAGGGAGAGAGTGGTTGTCCTTATCTGGTTTCGGGAGCACAGAAATATAAGAGTGTGTAAAATCATTGTGCAGGGGAGACCCCTTTAACAGATCCCAAAACAAACTCAGAAGATGAGGAGCCAGGATGCCAATGAAGGTTTTGTAGTATGAATAGGGAAGACCGTCCGGCCCTGGAGACTTGTGAGTGGGGAGATGCTTAACAACATCCAGTAGTTCTTCAATAGAAATCTCTGCGTTCAAGGGATGCCTGCCTTTACACACACATGAACTTTAATGGCATCCCAGTCTTAGTCCGTAGGGTTTAATATTAATGTGGCCCACCCTTTGCAGCTATAACAGCTTCACATCTTCTGGTAAGCCTGTCCTCAAGGTTTAGGAGTGTGTCTATGGGAATGTTTGACCATTCTTTCAGAAGCACATTTATGAGGTCAGGCACTGATGTTGGATGAGAAGGCCTGGCTCACAGTCTCCACTGTAATTCATCCCAAAGGTGTTCTATTGGGTTGAGGTCAGGACTCTGTGTTGGCCAGTCAAGTTCCTCCACCCCAAACTCACTCATCCATGTCTTTATGGACCTTGCTTTGTGCACTGGTTTGCAGTCATGTTGGAACAGGAAGGGGCCACCCCCAAACTGTTCCCACAAAGTTGGGAGCATGAAATTGTTCAAATGTCTTGGTATGCCAATGCCTTAAGAGTAAGCTTCACTGGAACTAAGGGGCCAAGCCCAACCCCTGAAAAGCAACCCCACACCATAATCCCCACCAAACGTTACACTTGGCATGATGCAGTCAGGCAAGTACCATTCTCCTGGCAACTGCCAAACCCAGACACGTCCATCAGATTGCCAGACAGAGAAGCATGATTCGTCACTCCAGAGAACATATCTCCACTGCTCTAGAGTCCAATGGCGGCATACTTTACACCACTGCATCCTACGCATTGCAGTGCACTTGGTGATGTAAGGCTTGGATGCAGCTGCTCGGCCATGGAAACCCATTCCCTGAAGCTTGGAGGTATTTAGCTATTGACTTTGCAGACAGTTGGCTACTACTGTGCACTTCAGCATGCACTGATCCCGCTCTGTCACTTTACGTGGCCTACCACCTTGTGGCTGAGTTGCTGTTGTTCTCAGTTGCTTCCACTTTGTTACAATACCACTAACAGTTGACCGTGGAATATTTAGTAGCAAGGAAATTTCACGAATGGACTTATTGCACAGGTAGCAACCTATCACAGCTTGAATTCACTGAGCTCCTGAGAGCGACCCATTCTTTCATAAATGTTTGTAGAAGCAGTCTACATGCCTAGGTGCTTGATTTTAAACACCTGTGGCAATGGAGGGGATTGGAACACCTGAATCCAATGATTTGGAGGGCTGGCCCAATACTTTTGGCAATATAGTGTATGTTGAGGAATAATACCTCTGTGTCGCACAAAACATGTGTTGAAGCATTGCAATGCAATTCATTTTTAAAAGCACTGCAACAAAGGCAACACACATGCATTGCAATGTTCTGCAATGAATGGCAATGCACCATAATGCACTGTAGCTAAAATTTAGTGGCATGTACAATAATTCAAACGTTTTTGTGCATTAGAAGCCAACTGACTTCAAAGGGCTGCCCTGATGCAACGCAAGTTAATTAATGATATACCTTGCAGTAATGCACATGCATGAAAGGCGTTGTGAACATACAATGTTATAGACATTACATTACAATACAATTCTAACAATGGGGACACCATAACTGCTTTTGCTTAGTTTCAGAAAAGATCTGTTTTACTTTTTTTTTGTTACATGACCGTGCATCTCTTTTTCCTGATAGTGGGGGTGGGGTTATAGGACACAGAGCATACCTGTATTTCACAGTCTGTTCTGCCTGAGGCTGGCTGTGCTTGAGCAGGAGGCATATTCAATAGGCAGGCTATGATTTAGATGAGGTGTATGCCAGAGGCAGGTTGTGATTGGTCAGGGGGTGTGGTAGCTGAACAAATTAAACAATACAGGTATGCTGTGTGTCTGCACAGTGTTGTGTACCTCTGAATGGCCAACCAAAGGATGAAGACTGACCACAATTACACAGATCAGCTTCTGAGCTTTGTGTGGTCACTTTAGAACAAGAATGAAAATTGACTAGCAGGAGCAACCAGACTCTTGAGATGAAAGTAGATGAAAACGATGGAGAGTATGATTTATAAAATGCACATAAGTGAGCATACACATAGAAAAAAAATGTTTAGGGTAACATACACATTAATGTAATACGCAAATGTAAATGGGCCCTTATTGTCTTATCTGCAAACAGATTTGTAGTTTTGCACAGCCAGTTTTGTTATTTATACATATTCTCCCCACTGCACAGCAAGACAGGTGTACTCGCAGTGCGGCGCTTTTAGCATTGCAGCTATTGGGTGATTTTAATAGAAGCGCATTAGGTTTTCACAAGTTTTATACAGCAAGACAGGTGACACATGTAGTGACTTGTTAAAGCTGAACTCCAGACAACTCCAGACAAACCTCTAACATCACAAAAATAAAAGCAGCAAAAAAAATCCATAGATGCGGTGGCTGCACACGTTTTCTTTTTTTAAGCTTTCTTCCTTCTATTTTCATCTGGTAATCTGGCCAGTAACACACCTCCTGTATTAGAGTGCCCAAACTCTGGATGAAGGATTGCAGCGGCTCCTTTGGACAGTAGCATAATCATTCTGGGGGAAGAGAGTTTTAAACTTACTAGTAGATTTAAATACAGTATCACATTGAAGCCAAACTCTTGCTTACACTTTATAAGCAGTTACAGCAACAGTTTTTTTTCTTTGGGATAAAGGTTTTACATAAATAAATAAAAGCTGATTATTGTAAGTACCCTTTCAGTGGTAAATGGTTTGTCTCAACCCTCTAACTATTACATCTGCAAGAGAGCTTGCTCTGCTGTAAAAAACAGACTTACTGGGCAGATCTCAAGGTGAAAATAAGAGAAAGATGCTAGGATTTAAGCCAAATAATCTGTATCCTTATAGAATTTATTAACCTCCGTGTTACTTAAAGGTACCCTCAAGTACACTTGGGAACATGGAGGCACACACACAGATGTGTATTCAACCAATATTCTTCAATATTCAACCAATATTCTCAAAAAGAAAACTAATGCAGCTACCACATCTAAAAATTGGTAAGCTGCAGTGTGATAAATGTTTGCTTTTGGATGTATTACCACTTTAAATGCTTATTAAGGAGCTGTTTTACCTAGCAAAGAATGTGTTTTTCCATCCATCCAGTCCTAGGATTTATGCAGCTTTTCCACACATCACAATCCTGTATAGCAGGGCAAGTTACCTGATTTTTATCTGATGCAATCCAGTTACACTTGTAACCCGTGTACCGGGGTGGGCTCCCCAGGATACAGTGAAGTCCTCTTGCTGTGGTCGGTTGAAGAAGTGGCTCCGCAGCTGCACTACTTTAGCACGCCCCCCTTGGGCTCTCTCCAGCAGGGAGAATATTTTCTCTAGGGTGTCTCTCTCAGATTTGGGCCTTACCATTACTGTCCGTCTGACATCACCCTCTAGAGCCCCCAATACAACCTCTGCCCGCAGCTCGGATGTCAGGTTACACATTCTAACCGCACTTCGCACTCTTTCAGTCCAGTCCTGCAACGTCATATTTTTACCGTCAAATTTTGGCAGGTGACTCAACAGTGCCCCCACAGGAATGTACCCTACTGGTATGGGCAGGGCGGGGGCAAGCTGTATCAGCGGTGTTGCGGCAACTTGGTCTTGCACCGGCGCATCCTGAGCTGGGTACTGGACCGGTGCCATTGGCACCGGGGGAAGATCTCCCGCCACATTCCCGTCCATAACGGTCGCTGTATCCTGCCGACTACGCCAAGTTGTAAGCCATGTACCGGGGTGGGCTCCCCAGGATACAGTGAAGTCATGAACGAGCAAAGCAACCCCAACACCAGCTTTTGCCACAACAGAATTTTACTTAGATGTGGCAAATAAACACAACCACAAATGCTGGAAACATACAATAAATTTACATACACCCAGCCCAAAGGCTGAGACCCTTGTGCTGCACAGCACGGTGCCTTCTGATGGATGAAGGTAGAAAGTGAAGTAATTTACCTACTGGCGGGCACATCTAAGCTGCCACACCTTACCTGTTATTACCCTAAAAGAGCAGGAATCAGTGTATGGGTGTACGGTATGGGCTAGCCTGCGGTGCAGCACAATAGCTTACAATCTTACACAAATCTACAGTATTCCCCCTTCCATAACTGGTCCTGTAGCACGTGCCTGAGTATTCCTTCTGAGCAAAACGCCAATCTGGCTTGAGTGAAATGTCACTTTAAGTTGTGGAGTCCTTCCAATAATCAGTAACAACACTTGTGGCCTAACACAGAGACCCTAACTAACTAACTATAGGCCTGGACTCAGTCTCAAGGCACCAACACTGAAATGAGGTGTGTGCACGATCTTACAGACCCGGGTCTGCTTTGTATCCGCTGGTGACTCTGAACAGAACAAATGTCTCTCCAACAAGCATGCGGTCTTGCCGTATATGTTGCTTAGTTCCTCTGCTCTCATCAGCCTTCCCAGCAGCAATCTCATCAGAATTCCTGGCAGCAATCTCATCAGCTTCCTGGCAGCAATCTCATCAGTATTCCTGGCAGCAATCTCATCAGCTTCCTGGCAGCAATCTCATCAGCTCACACGGCCCCTTCATTCAGCATCGTCTAAAAAAAATGGCTGCAGTCTCCTCTTCCTGTTCACTAAACTCCAACTCCGAGTGCAAAACCCCACCTCTTCATGAATATACAAATATCTATACAATCTGAGCCTGTGTTAGAAAAACAGTGACATCTTGTGGCTAAACCTCAAAATGGCAGTCAAAACATTAATTTACTTCCACACAAACAGTGTTCAAACAATGAGAGCTGTTTCCCCATCTCACACACTTACAGGCAGGGCTGGGACAAGGGGTGGGCAGAAGGGACACTTGCCTAGGATGCACTGTGATAGCATGGGAGGGGGCTGCCAGTGGGCTGCTGCAGTGTCAGTGATCACTAGCATTGGGCACCCAGGACACTTGACCACATCACCTGTGGGTGTTCCTGGGTCCCTGCTAGCTGCACGGTATAGAAACAGTTAGTGTCAGAGTGCCAAGGGAGTCTTCTCATAGGCTCCTCCTCAGTTCTGACATTTCAGAGGACAGTGCACGCACCCCCTCCCAATCACAGCCTGCCTCTGACAGATCCTGAGTCAGAGCCTGGGTGGAAGGAGACAACCCACTGGTAAGATCCTGGTAATTAAGGTCTGTGATGGAAGAGGGGATTAAGGGGGATAAGATGATTTGTTCTGGGGGGATATTTGGAGCATTTCCATTGAGGGGGGGATTTGTGCTTGTGGAAGATATTTGTGCTGGGGGGGAATTTACACTGAGAGGGAATACACTGATCAACAGCTGCAGCCACTGATCTAAAACAATTTTCTAGCATGTCTCTATGACAGAATTCGATCTAATGTTCGACTTCTGTTGAGTAGGGACTACCACACACTGATTGAAAATCCATGCAGAACAAGATGAATTTTCAACTGTCTGTGGCTAGCTTAAAGCAGAACTATACTCACCTTTGATCCCGTGATGCACTGTTTCGGAGCCCCCAGCCTCACCGCTCACAACGTCGGTAGGCTGGCTCCCGGGTCCCAAATGCCAGCTGCCGTCATTGGCTGGGTGGGGATGTTGTAACTCCCGCGTATGCAAGAGAGTTCCATCAAATTCTGCATTGCCAAATTTGTACCGTGAGCTGTGCCTGCGCAGCTCACTGTATGGGGGTGGACAGGCGGGTAGGTAACTTTAATGCAGAAGATACAACGCATGTCTCTTCTGCATTAAAAATCCTGCCTGTCTACCCATTTTTTATTTTTTACCTAAAGTTCCCTTTTAAATTAGACTAACCACAATACTCACATGGACTTCTCTTTGCCTATTTATAGAGGTCTATTTATAAATGTCTTCATACATCTTTTCCAACTAAATCCAATTATTCTTGGGTGAAAGCTGTATAAATCTTGCACGAAAACATTTATAAATAGACCCTTCAGTGTGTTTGAAGATAAAGCGTAAATGTTGTTGCGTCTTAAATTACATTGCTGTAACTTTGCAACCTTTGGAAAAATTAAAATCCCCTCAATCCTTTTCCATTCATCACCGAAGAGCAAAAATGTAGCAACTAGGGTACACTGCCAACTTGTGATCCTTTGTGGCATGTGATGAAGTGTGATAATGGTGTGTAGTCCAATTTAGTTGAAAGGCACCTGGATTTTGGTGTATGCTACATTACCAATCTGTAGATTTACATTGTCAGACATGATGCCACATGCTAAGAGAATGATAATCTATGCTCTATCCAGGAAATGTCAATGTGCACCTCTGAGTGCTCCTAGTTCTAAATCTGTGCTGTGCCCCAAACTGAAATGACAGGTGCTTCTCAAGGCTCAGCTGTGTCCTCTTGTATGGCAACCACTTGCAGTGCAGACAAGAACAGAGCTCCCAGCTCTAGACATCTAATGGAAAAGGAAAATGTCCTGAAAGTCGCACATTCTTTTGTATTTCAATGTTTTTATTAATATATAAATAGTTTAAGACAGGAGCAACAAAACACGCCCACGCAGGGGCTATCAATTGCACATAAAAAAGAAAATAAAAGAAAACAATGCTCTAACACCAAAAGAGCAAAAGGTGCGCCCACACAGTGGCCTATTGTACAGCGCTGAGCAAACCCTTTGGCGCTATATAAACTCGTAGTAATAATAATAATAATCAATGGCACATAAATGACAAAAACATTAGTATAACACCAACAGTAACTCAAACTAAAGGCAGCTATCCACTGCCACACCAAGAACATACAGGAAAAGAAAAGGAAAGAGGAGTACAAAAGGAAAAAAACAACAAGACCAAGAGCAGGGGTCCGAGAATGCCAATACAGAGCAATATCACAACCCCAGACTAGCCGGGGGGAGCATAGGAAAGGCATATTTCAACCTCGGCTCCCATATTTTCAAGAATTTCTGTTGGGAGCCGTTACAGATACTCGACATCTCTTCATTCAGCATCATAGTGGTCATACGGGGAAATCGCACATTCTTTTATCCCCATAACTAAGCTCCAGGGGCGGAGCAGGCCAGGTTGGAGCCCGGGCTGTCACTTGCAGAAAAGAACAAAACAGGGCGCACTCTCCTCATGCATTACCATGATAATATGAAATTTATTTAAAAATACAAAAACATACTCATTCAAAAGCCAAAAAGGTCATAAAAACAGAGACAAGAAGTAAAAGGACAAGAAGTCGTGGATAGCATGGGTCCTCGGGTAAAGTTTATCGCGTTTCGGGAGTCGAACTCCCTTCCTCAGAGCAATGGTCTATTGCTTCCTTTGACTTCTTGTCTCTGCTTTTATGACCTTTTTGGCTTGTGAGTGAGTATGTTTTTTTATTTTTAAATAAATTTCATATTATCACGGTAATGCACGAGGAGAGTGCGCTCTGTTTTGTTCTTTTCTGCTAGTAACAAGATTCCCCGATCTACCAAGGGGGGCACCTCAGCAAGTGCAGGATTCCATTTTGAGTGCAGCAAGAGAGATTTGAGCGCCAGTTTATGGTTACTGATGCTGTCACATACCTTCCCACAGGGTTTTGCAGAGATGTGCGACTTCAAGAACTTTTTTGTTTTCAAATAAATGTACACTGCTACATTCTTTTATCCCCATGACTAAGCTCCAGGGGTGGAGCAGACCAGGTTGGAGCCTGGGCTGTCACATGCAGAAAAAGAACAAAACAGGTTGCACTCTTCTCAGGGTCCTGTCCACGGCAGAAGTTCTGGAAGATCTGGCATTTCTGCCAGTACACTACATGGCCGCAGAAGTACACATCAGCCTCAGTCTGGTGCCAGATGGCCTTTATAAGGAGGCTCATCACTTCCTCTAGTTGCTGGATGATCTCTAGCTCCCCATGCCCCGTTCCTGGTTCCTGTTTCCTGTGATTCTGACCTGTGATTTCCTGTTACCGACTCGGCTTTCTCCTGAACCTGTCTACTCTGATTTACCCCTGATCTGACCTCGGCTTGTCTTATGGATACTCTCTCTCTCGCTCCTCTGTGTATGACCTCAGCTATCCCATCTGACTACATCTGCTCTGATTCCCACCTGGTACCTGACCTTGGCTTGAACCGACTACCCAGTAAACATCTAAATCCCAGAAGGGCTTGCATACCACGCACAGGCGCCTCCTGTCTGCAGACCTATCTCCGTGCACTAGCTGTGCTTCTGAGTGGACCACCAACCAGCACTCCTACAGGCGACCTGTGTAACTTTGGGCCTGATTCCCGCTGTCCCACTCTCAGGAGGATCCGGAACTTAGCGGCAAGGGAAGCCCTCTCGCCATTGGCCTCCATCACCAGGTACGTGATAACTCTCCTCATGCATTACCGTGATAATATGAAATTTATATAAAAATACAAATGCATACTAACAAGCCAAAAAAGTCATAAAAACAGAGACAAGAAGTCAAAGGATGCCAGTTGTGGACAGCATAGGTCCTCGGGTAAAGTGCTAACGCGTTTCAGGAGTTGAACTCCTTTCCTCAGAGCAATGATCTATTGCTTCCTTTGACTTCTTGTCTCTGCTTTTATGACCTTTTTGGCTTATGAGTATGTTTTTGTATTTTTAAATATGTTTCATATTATCATGGTAATGCACAAGGAAAGTGCACCCTGTTTTGTTCTTTTCTGCTAGAAAACAAGATTCCCTGATCTACCAAGGGCGTCACCTCAGCAAGTGCTGGATTCCATTTTGAGTGCAGCAAGAGAGATTTGAACTCCGGTTTCTGGTTACTGATACTGTCACATACCTTCCCACAGGGTTTTGCAGAGATGTGCAACTTCAAGGACTTTTTCATTTTCAAATAAATCTACACTGCTACTGACAGCCACTGGTTTAATGCTAACTGTCAGGAACCAATCAGCTTGGTGATTTCTGATCATCTTATTGCCAAGACAGACAATCATGGTGATCATCTGAGGTTTGTTTACAAGAAAACCTGCCAGTTGTAGTTACCTCTGTGGAATACAGTTTTGGGGGCCCTTTTCACACAGGAGATCTGATCAGGTCCACCTGTCAGATTTCAAGGGATCTGATCAGATGGTCCTTGAATCCTTACGGACCAGCGGTTGTAAATGGATTGTGTCTGTTTACAACCGTCTACCTCGAATCTGATCCGGTCCACTAAAAAACATGGAAGGGGATCCGTCACCCTCCTTCTAGGTGTATTGGACCAAAGGGCAGTCAGGTGTAAATGGGCAGCAGGTCCATTTACACCTGCTGATCCATGAAACAGAGCGTGCTGTGTCCATGTCAGCTCTGCATAAACTGAACGGACACGGACCTGTCATTCACCAATTCTGCTTTGATCAGCAGGGGATCAGCGGACAGATCCCCTGCTGAGCAAAACAGAGTCTACCCCGTGTGAAAGGGGCCTAAGAATGGTGATCACTCCTTCTGTTTAGGGAACAGCACAGGTAGCGTCACCTAGTACAGGAAGTGAAGAAACTAACAGTAGACACTAAGGCAAATTTGAGAAGTATAGTGCGGGAACAAGTGCAGGATGAGCAGCTATTTTATGAAACTTATATTTTATATAATACAATATTAAAAAATGTAAGGACCCATGCACATCACAGCACCTGCATTCTCTGCATTAATGCAAGTGTTTTTGTATGCACTGGCATTCATTTTTAAAGCAGAACTCCAGGAAAAACTGCTGATTTCCTACCTTCACTGAATATGTCATCCATCTTGTGGTTCACTCAGTAGCTGCTCTGAAATAGCCTATTCCTTTTTAAATCAAACAGTTAAATCTCTTTGGTTCCCTGTTTGCAATGCCAGTGGCTGCTATGAATGTAAGACACATTCATATTGAATGTAAGACACATTCAATATGTATAGGCCTAGTGTACCCGCCTACATGCACTACAATTCCCTGTGGTTGATGGGAACTGTAGTTTCCTTTTTCCAGAGAGGGGAAAGGATATGATGTAATCCCTGCTGTAACACCTTCTCCTTGGCAGAGCAGATGCCATTATCTTTTAAATTAGAGATGAGGTCATGAAAATTCTATTAGAATTTTCTCCTAAATGGCAAGGATTTCCAAAACTGTTTAGTATATTGTGTACGGAGCAGGGGCGGACTGACAACTCATGGGGCCCCCGGGCAATAGGTGATCATGGGGCCCCTGTGTCCTTGCCCAAACTCAAAAAAGCCTATGAAAAAGGTACCAGGGGCATCTCATGGGGCCCCCTACTGACCCCGGGCCCTCGGGCAGTGCCCGAGTTTCCAAATGGTCAGTCCGCCCCTGGTACGGAGGGTGTAATAATGGGTGATTTTTTTTTTTTTTGCCTATTCCAGAGCTCTTCTTAAAAATGCGTTTCATTGTGCTGCTTTCTCTCTATGCATTGCAATGCTTTTTTAGGAGCATTTTTTGTCATTTTTTTCACTTTCATTTTTTCCAGAGTCAAGTTGCAGAAAAACACAGGCTGCAGCAATATTTCCATGCACTGCAACACAATGCAATTGTATATTCTCTTTAGAAGGCATTGCTTTTTTTCCTGTCTGCTTTGTGAATGCGTTGAAGAAATGCATCCAAATTCATTTGGTGTGAAAGTGCCCTAAAAATGTGTCATTTAGGTAAGCAAATTAGTAGTAGCGTCACTGTCAAGTTTACAGATGCATACTATCGCTGATAAATTTGCTCTAGGCTTTAATGATCTCTGGTAATGAAATAGTTAAATAACAGACGTAGCTTTTATCTTCTCATTGAGATTTGTGGTGTACTACAAACCTCAGCATGCTTTGTATGCCAGGGTGGTTTGTGGGTAATCTTATTTTCAATAGCAGTGTATGACAACATGTTCTCAAGACATTCAGCAAGGTCTCTAGCTGCTTCTCATTTCACGGGGACAAAGTGCACCTCCCTTGGGATACCTTCATTAAAGGCTGACACATACTGTATTGCAGAGAAGGATTTCATTTTGGCTATATATTGCTTTCCTGTTCTCCGGCAATGGGTCCCAGTTCACTTTTCAGGAGTCAATAGAGACTGTTGTACGTATCAGAATTATGATCATTTTTAAACATTTGCATAAACACTGTATGATTCTTGCTGTGAAGGAATTCTTGCTGCTCTCCCTTGCATAAATCTCAATCTATTCCTGCATTAAATGCATATTACTCCCTCCTCCCCCCCATCCCTGACAGACAGCAGCTGGGGTTAGGATGCCTGCGGCTGCAGCAATCCTGTTTCCTCCCATCAGCATCACAGAAGCTGCCACTTTAACCAGCTGTTGCGTTTCCTCCGATCCATCCAACCAGCTGCGATCCAGACCGTGTTTTTCCAGCGCGTGTCTGCATGTCCCTTTCTGCCTCGCTCGCTCACTGGCTCATTCTCCTTTCACTGCTCTGCATTGCTGTGGAGACCACATAAGCCAGTACTGGAGAGTGGAGAACAGAGGGAGCAAGAAAACTGTGCTCGTTGTCTCCTGGCAAGTGGATGTTGGCTATGTGTTGACGTATCTGGAAACCGGTCCAGGGCGCACTCTGGGGAAAGTCAGGTCCTGCTGAGGGGTCTCGCTGACCTGCTACAGTTAAAGGGTGCACATATGGATCGTTCAGCAAGAGAAGGGTATTGCCATGTACTGCGGAATGGAGGGATACTCTAAAATCAATCA
Source organism: Staurois parvus (assembly GCF_062004578.1). Taxonomy (NCBI): domain Eukaryota; kingdom Metazoa; phylum Chordata; class Amphibia; order Anura; family Ranidae; genus Staurois; species Staurois parvus. The sequence goes on along the minus strand of NW_028317821.1, from coordinate 543,668 downwards.
CGTTGAGACTTCACTCTCTCATAGCCAGTGACACCTCAACTTGTGCCCTGCAATGGGCTCATGGCCGGGGGACTTCAGTTTGGACAGCAGAATGGGAGCAGCATGTTTCCTACTGGTCAGTGGCTTTCTCAGTTTGCAGCTTCCTCCTTCTGGTGAGTTTGACATCTCCAACTTATCTACCACCTACAAGGGGAACTTGGTTGCTTTGCTAGTCACTCACGGCCCATATCTCTATACTGAATGTCAGCTACCCCTCCTCTTGTGTGATGCTTTAGCTTCTCACCTTTGCTCTCTCCCATAGGCATAGAAAGACAGTTCCATGCAGGGCTTACACTCCTCATGTACTGCGGTATGTCCTACACACATTACATGCATCACGAGATATGGAAATGTATTCAGCCAGACCTTTTTTTATCTATTCAAATGACTCCTTGATAATAAAAGCTGGCATGAAAGTTACTGAAGGCAATTAGCTAGGGCCATGCCAGGGCTCTCCCACTACACGCCAAGAGCTTGTAGGAGTCTGTATACATGGGCGTTCTTCAATGTGCCCGCTAACACTTTGCATTAAGTTCTGTTTGACCTTTGCACAACAAATAATGTTCACTGAACCCTTGAGAGTGTGTGATTCTAATATAGACAAGAACTTGACTTTAGTGTCACTCAAAACGACCTCATTTAGCTCCGACACCAGAAACCTGGCTAGAGCAGCCAAATATTCTTTGTGTTACTATGCAGCGTCTGAATGTATATGAGTATGGATACTGAATATTGAGGATTAGGCTCCAAGTTATTACGGATGAACAGCTTGCACGTATCCTATTGCGGTTCCGTCAGCAGAAGTACAATTTCCTACGGATATGCAAATAGCCGACTAAGTAAAAATTCCCATTTCTGCATATACTTTCACAGCAATGCAAACTTCAGCAATCATCTACAAACCATTTTTTTTTTCTTAGAGATCACATACAGTGCATGCTTGATTGGCCTATATACTCTACGGAAGGCAATGCCAAGATCTCCCTATGTGTGATTTCCAGTGTCAGTATTACGTGCGGGCAGAGACAGGCTTTTCTAGATGAGGTCAGGAAGCCAAGGATTCGCTGCTTTATTATTTACTGGATCCTGCCTTTGCAGAAAACACCGATAATAACTCATTGCAAACAGGGCCTAGAACTGCACTATCGGCTGATTTAGTGCAACTCGCAGTGAATGTTTTACAATATAGCTTTCTGCAGAGCATTATTTTCTGTGGGGCTAATGGGGGATCTTAATCACATGTTGTTATGCCCAGGTGAACAAACTCGTTGCTTTTCATTAGCAAGAACTACCTTGTACATAAAGATAGATAGATAAACAGATAGATAGATATAGATAGATAAACAGGTAGATAGATAGATAGATAGATAGATAGATAGATAGATAGATAGATAGATAGATAGATAGATAGATAGATAGATAATTTGTGTCTATATTTATTGATACAGTTTGATTTTATTAGAAACTAATATACCTTCAGGGGCATTAATGATTCTGTCTATAGCTCTGCAGTGCTCACATGTTTACCATGGAGCACATTGTACTTCTGTTTGAAAGCCAAATATCTTAACATGAACTGTGGCAATGTATGCATTCTTATTTTCTGGACAGCTATACATCTAGACGCATTGATTTTGCAAGGTTTATGGTCTGGGTATCTATTCCTGCCTAAAAAAAAAACAAAACACAGATTGAATGAGAGTGTGTGTGCATGTGTTTTGAAGACAATTCAGCTTGCCATTCATTAGCTGGGAGTTTAGGTGCCTGAGCAGAAAAGCACAGATGTGTATCTGCCTGAACGACTAAGTGCCTATGTCTGTATTTCAGTGTCATTAATGAGGTTTTGTTGCAGATACATATCTTCTTGTCCTTTTTTTTTTTTGCCTATGTGAAAATACATTAGTACCTAGAGTGTGAATGTCATGCTGTTCTGCCTCGTTCCCCGTATGATTGCGTTAGGGCATGTGAGGATCCTGAATGAATGGGTTTAGGTCGTGCAAGCCTGTACGCATAGGCTGAAGTTCTTTGTAGTATGTGAACAAAAACACAGGGAAAACGTGTGACTAGGCTGAAAGGACATGATATGTCTAGGTCTCTGCTTGTGTGCTTGTGTTCAGAGAAGCAGAATTGTCTATTGTAGATCTAAAGAAAGATCCTGATGTGTATAAATATAAATGTAATATTATGCAGTGAAAATGGAAGTGCATATCATTATGTTCACAATATATCCAGAACACAAGCTTGATATAGGCTCATAAATACCATTCATACTAATTACATTTTAATATAAGCACCTATAGAATAAGATAGATAGATAGATAGATAGATACGATAGATACGATATCTAAAGACCTTTCATGCTTGCTGGGCTATCCAGATAGTAAAAGGTGACACCTGTTCTCTATGGAGAATGAGAGATATCCAACATCTTGCACTGCTATTCTAAACCAGATGTGCCAGATGTTGTGTTGGCATATCAGAGTGAACCTTCGCTGGTCAGACATGCTGGGCACTACTCCAGCCCTTCACAGTTTTCCTACGAGAGTCACTGGAAAGGTACTGGGATAAATTGATATTTCCAGTTGAATCTGTTAGGTGGGACATAACTAAAGCATCCCAACGATTATGTTGTAATATGCAGCATTACATAATTATCAAACTATGGTTGAAGTTATATTACAGAATCTTATATTAGCAACAAGGTGTAGGTCACCTTCTGCCAAAGATGGTCTAGCATTGAATCTCTGCTGTTATCTAAGCTGATCGAGACTGTGATGGCAGACAGTAATGTAAGGACAGCCTAATGACCTCAAAGAGGTATATGGGAGGCTGGATGAAATTAAAGGGGAACACTTGTCCGTTGATATCACATGACTGATGCTTTAGCGTGCTTTACTATCTAATGCAGTCCATCACATCACTTGTGTGTGTATGGCAAAAATGAAGGGTTTGGGGCCAGCACCATGCATGCCTTTGCAATCACTGGTGACAGCCATCATTTCATATGCATTTGAAATAGATTTTATTTATATTTTTTATCAATAGCCCATAAAGTAACAGTACTATGCAATCTCCAATACAGCTTGTATATTTTCCAGGGGGTTCAACAATTGATTGGAAGTGCATGTTACAAAAACGACCACAGCTGGATTCCATTGGCTTAGCTGAGCCGTTCCTGCAGATTCCCCATTTTTGCCCACTGTCTGTATTGACATAAACTGGAATAAGATTTACAATCTGTGTGTTATTCATAACATGCATATCGGACAAAACACTTTTTTCAATTATATCAGTGAGAAGAACTTTAGCTAACATATGGCAAACATCTATGGTGGTTGGTCAGCATAACAGCTGTGCAAACCAAAACTAGTAAAAGACCTTGTGTCAAGATACCTTACCCAAGGGCTTACTTTATTAAACATCTGCTACCCACACATCCATTTCTTGTATCCATTAGAAATCATACATTGTTTTCACTTCAACCATTGTAATCTCCGAATAAAGCACTTGTTCACTCCTTAGTCATTCACTACATTTCACTTGATATAATTAGTGCCTCTGTAATGTAAAAAGCAATTACCTGGTTCTAAGAAACTTGTCAGTAGATAATACAACAATTTTTCTGCATCCCTTAATGTTTATTAAAAGAAGGTTGTATTCTAATGATAGAGAAATTATGCAAATATGGACTCAAACCTGGAAATGTGTTTTACAGGAATCCACTAATAAAAATTCCTAAAACCTTGGTCTTTGTTGGAGATTTAGTTTATACAGACAAGGAAAAGCTCCAATAAACAAGGTCACAACAACATAAATGCCGCAAGCAGCATGGGAAAACGGTGGGTTATGTCCTTTCACTGGAAGCTTTGATAAAGGGATTCACTGCTATTCTTAAGTTGGTTGTATAGTAATACGATTGTATTTAGGTAAATTATCTTGCTATTGTAAATTGATTCTTTACCAACACTCACTTTATAGTGTGGATATATATATATATATATATATATATATATATATACCAGCCATATTAAATCAATAAATATGCAAGCCATGCATCTGCAACACTGGATAGCGAATGCTCTTTACTTCTTAGTCAAGGTACAAGAGCCTTGTCAAGAGACCTTAACAGAAAATAATATGCACTCCCTGTAGCAAGAACTTGCATACTTGCGGATACACTAGGAGGAGAACCTACTGTACAACTTTGTAAATGAAATATAATCATGAAAATACAACAGCAGTCAAGTAAAAATGTAGAAATCATAAAAACATTGCTTGTAAAACTTAGTCTGTAAATTCACAAAGTTTAAACTAATAACTCAAAATGGTAATTTAATGAAAATACACACCAGACTCCTTTAAACAGCAACCCAACAGGGCAAAGTAATAAGTGAGCTCAACGTGAAATAAACATGCAGATTTAAATGGGTAGCAATAACTGAAAATGCAAAGCAAAATACTTTCCTCATATGAATGTTTTTAATTTGTTATTCCATATATATTTTTATATATATTATACAGTAAATACTGGATAGATGAATTCACTTGGATTGCAGGTCAATCCTTAAAGTGTTACTAAACCCACAACAGTAAAATCAGTGTGTATATGCAGTAAAGCATGCTTTTTATACTCACTGTGGAACCTAAGGGGTTTATCATCTGCATTGTGTAAAAACGCTGTTTGATCTTGACTTCTCTGATCCTTCTTTTCTTCCAATGTCCCTCTCTTATCTCCTGATTAGACATATTGTGTGGAGGCACTCTGCACATGCTCAGTTTGGTGTGTATTTCTAGAGAGTTTTTTTTTCCTTGGGAGAGTGCATGTGATCAGCACAGGGCCAATCAGCACTGTCCAGACAGAGGTCAGGGGTTCTGCATCCTCCTAGAGCAAAATGAAAACTCCTCTTACGAGCTTTAACCAGTGCTCGACTGGACACTAATAGAAGTCACAAGACTGCTCTAAATTCTGATGAGAAAAGGTATTTAGCAGTTTATATTTACTAAAATAATTGCACTTCCATGTTGTGTGTATTGTGGGAGACCAGATATAGTGAATGCAGGGTAATGGGTTTAGTAACACTTTAATCTGCAATGTATTTTGCAAGTTTGATTATGCTGTATGGATCACCAGCATTAAGAGTGACTTGGTAAATGCATTCATTGGAGACCTTACCATTCCCTGCCATATACTTATGTATCCTGCACCCCATTTTTTTATGTCAGGTCCCCATCTCACCAGAATTTAAAAAAAAAGGCATTGCTATTGTAATGTGAAATGGCCTTTTGGTCCATTCTGCAAGCAAGAAGTGAACTGCTAAGGGATCCAAAAAACTGTTATACTGAGCTGAGATTTAGGTGCTAATAATCAAAGATATACTCTCAGAGATATACTCTCAGTGCATGTATAAATAATACTGTATGCACATTAGATATTACCTTCAGAGTTTTTAGAAATAGACGCAGCAATTAATATTCCCTAAACACTACAAACACTACCAATTTGTACATGCATAACAACTGTGCAGTAATTGTCATGTTCCAACTATTAAAAGTGTGACTACTTTAAATGAAATACTCCTTATTATTTTCCCTGTAACTTTGATGAAATGTCATTGTAAAAGCCACAGATCAAAGAGGAACTGCAGGCAAACAGATAAATACACAGTTCAAATAAATACAGTATATAGAAACTGTTTCCCTGCCAAAGGCTTTGTTTGTAATTCTGTTCAGCCAGTCTTTTGATTCATACATCTCTGTAAGCCTTCTTGCATAGAAATGTGACACTACTATTTCCAGTTTCAACTTTGCCATTGGTAGGTGAGTTACTGAGCTACAATTCAAACATGACTTGTGTATATGTAGGTAACAAAATATACATTTCTTATGATAAATTTCCTTTAGTACATCCTTAAGGTAAAGAACCCCTTATTGGTTCTTAGCAGCAAAACCATCTTGACTTCATACTCATCTAATGTTTCCTTACCCAGTCTGTAGCATAAAAAGTTAATTTGCCAAATATTTTATATATTCATACATAATCATTATCTCGCAAGCCTTTCATCTCTGTAAAATTGTATTTACTTTGCCAGCTGCTGATTGACATTGAGTGCTCTGGTTTGTCCTACTCCTAATATTATCAGTATTCCCAAGTTCTTCTCCATCTCAATTTTCCCCGACTGTATTCCATATTAATAAAAGGTGTATTTGTCATTATTAATGGGAGGTGTGTTTGCTAAGTGAACGCAAAATTAGTAGCATCTGCTAGAGTTATTTCTGATGTTCTCAAACTTGAATTCTCTGACTTGTGAAGATTTCCTTGTCTATTAACCAGTTCTAATTCCATATACATACAAACTTTCCTAGCCATTGCAATGGCAACCTTTTTACCAGGTGATTGCAAGGAACATCATCAAATGATTTTACAAAATCCAAATGTATCACATCAAAATAATTTTCAGAATCCTAATATGAATTTACATTCTGATAATAAAAAAGCGGTCATGTTAACTTGACATTACCATTTACTTTCAAACCTACAGGTTCAAGTCTATTAATTACAATATGCTAAAACTTGTTCATTTTAAGAGGTTCTCTTTTGAGTGAGAACTGAAGGCAAATACATTAAAACGCCTTTTAGTTCACTTATGCATTTCTGTAAAATTCATGGAATTATTTTTCCATTTGGCCAGGGCAATTACTCGAAAATTGCCTTAATAGTAAGTTAGTACAAGCCAAGTAGAAATGAGGTCTATAGAGGGAGGGCCTGTTCTTTAAGCAGTGGGGTAACATAGGTGAATTCACATCAGGGAGATCACATTAGTCTAAAAAGCAGACAAGAAACAGGCTAGTAACTCAGAGTGTGCAGAACGGTATGCTCTAGATCAAAGGTCTCCAAACTTTGTAAAGAAATACAACCAATTTATTTTTCCTGGGACTTAAAATGAGGCACAATACACACAACCAATGAATAACTAGTTCCAACATTAATATTTAATACATGAATAAACTTCTCATTGCATACAAAGAGGATAAAATGGTAACAAGCTGATTTGTAATGAATCCATTATAATACATTTCATACATAATTGGATATACTATTGACTGTATACAATCCAGATGTCAGTACATAATTATATTAAAAAATTGTATCCAAAAACTCGACGCGTTTCGTGACTTCTTCTGGCGTACATGCATGTATAATACAAATCAGCTAAAAATACACATGACAGTATTTCCAAATGGTGATTGCCAGGGGAGTCTCACCTAGGAGCTGTGGAAGTGTGACTCCACGAGAATCCAAGGGAATAAGCCAGAAGCAGATTCATAGTGGGTGGGCAATCATGATGGCACCCAACGTAATTGCATGAATCAAGAGCTGTACGTCAAAGTGTTTCTTCTCAGTGTCCTCATGGAGCTTTCAAACTTTGTAAACAAAGGGCTAGTTTACTGTTCTTCAGGCTTTAGGGGGGCAGACTGTGGCCAGTGGGAGTAGAAAATGCCCAGTGTCAGTAATAGTATATAATGCCTCATTAATGTTTTAGAGGGAGGAATAGAGTCCCTTGTTGGTATCAGTGAGAAGGCTAGTGTCTCATTGATGGTATAAGTGGAAGGAATGGTGCCCCATTATTGGTGGAGGAACAGTGTCTTAAGAGCTAGATACATGCAAGGACCCCTGAGCTGCAGTTTGTAGTCAGCCACTTTAAATCAGTGGTGGTTAACTTACTTGATATAAGGGGGCCTCAAGTGTGGCCCTTGACATTACCTAAGGGCAGTTATAATATAGTTCATAATATCCAGTGAACATAATGCTGCAGAAAGCTTTCAAGGACTTCAGACATGCAACAGGAGATGGTCAGAGACTACAGGCATGCTACAGGAGTTAGTCAAAAGCTGAGGACATGCTATCAAAGTTGTTGGAGACTAGGGACATGCTTCAGAAGACAATCATAGACCAAAAACACATTACACAGACTGCAAGATACAAAAAGGTAAACAACCAGTCCAGTGCACTACAAGCCCCAGCTTTCACAGGTATCTGTCAGGAATGACAATAAAGTTCAAGTCCAGTGAAGATCAATGGTCATGCAACAAAGGATCCTGCAGTTTTCGATATAGATCCGGGGAGATCAGGAGAGCTAAAAAGATATAAGAACAACAGCATGGGATCCCCGTTGGCATAATAAATCCATTTATTACAAACAAAAAATAGCACACTTATATCTAAAACTCTTGACATCAGCACAGGGATTACATGTAGACACAGTCCAGAGTCCACATGTAATCAGTGTGCTAATGTCAAGAGTTTTAGATGTAAGTGTACTATTTTTTTGTTTCTAATAAATGGATATATTATGCTAATGAGGAGCCCGTGCTGTTGTTCTTATATCTTTTGAACAAGAAGCAAAAGATCACTGTTGTTAAAGCCCCTTTACAAAACAATGCTTCCACACTTATGCTCCCTACAGAACCCATATTTGTGTCACATTTAATAGATCCATCATAAAAGTGGTAAAAAACTTACAAAGAAAGGGAATAGGCAGCTGAGAAAAATAAGTGCGAAAAAAAAATAAAGAACTGTTTAACTATAATAATTTTCCTTCATTGGTTACTATGCACCAAACCACTGAATACTGTCTGCAGAGGCCCCCGAGAGACACGCAATCAGTGTCAAAGGGCCACATGGAGCCTGCAGGTTGGATACCAGGAGTCTAAATGGCGGTGTTATCCTCATTAGACATACAATATAGTACGTTACAGGTGGGTGAACCACAGCATATGCATCATTTTACAAATCTTTTAGCTTAAAGTCAACAATACTTGTTTGCAGAAATACATACAATATCATGCTGCTCTCCCAACATAAGAAAATAAATCCATATACATGCTTTACATTTTATGATACAATATTCCCAGGGGAAATTAAAATAGGTAACAGGCTTTTCACTATAAAGAATATTGTGTCAGAAATATCTGCTGAGTTTACTGTCACATATGTATAGTTTTTTGTCTGTTTATTAAAAAACATTAGATGTTGAAATGTACACTAGTGGCAGAACTCCCAGCTCCCAAATTTTGTACATAAGACTACTGGGAAAATGATATAAGTGGTGGTGGAAGAATTAGATCTTCTTTAGCTTGTGTTCATGGATCCAAGCATGATGTTGTCTTTGTGGAGGATAATATCAAATCATTTGATCTTTTATATTGAAGAAGAACAGGAAAGATACAAAGGTGTACAATTTTACAATCTCCTAGAATAACATGAGATCTTTTAATTAATTAGGTTGGACATGATAATCCTGCAAAATGAATTGTTGTAAAATTCATAGATGGGAACAGTCCAAATATAATGTTTAGATACTGGCTACTTTTTTTGCTTCTCCTGTTTTCATGGCTGTGATTTCCTCTTTACTATGCCAATAAATTACCCCAGCCTTTCTCAACCTTTTCAATGCAGAGGAACCCTTGACATAACTTTCTGGTCTAAGGGAACCCCTGCTAAAAATGACTTTATCTACAATTCATGATACATCAGTGTGATAGTCAGAGGTAAGAATGTTCCTTACACTTGTGGTCATTGGGAAGAATTACCCCCTTACAGATTGCTAAAAAGATCAATGGTGTCAGTGGGAACTTACCTGAGAAGCAGAAATTGCTCATTGCTCAAGGAACCCCTGGCAACCTCTGAAGGAACCTTAGGGTTCCACGGAACCCTGGTTGAGAAACACTGAATTACCCCTTCACTTTATGTGTAGGCTTCTAAAGTAAGTGTTCCCAGAAAAAATTACTTTTGTAATACCTTATGTCCATCCTTTCTCTCACTATTCTCTAGTTACGTAACATATATCTCTTGGTCATGGCAGATAGTTTGCTTGCAGGTTTGAGAAATTAACTATTTTACCTAAATTGAATCTGTCATTAGAAAAATATGAGGTCTGCAATTACTTTTATCCTTCTAAAATTGCTATATGCCTGGCTCTGTCTGACTTTAGTATTTTTGAATCACAAACCTGTAAAATGCATTCTGTAAATGAATGTCAGAAAAGTCCCTGAACTCCTTTTTGCGTTACTTATTCCAGGTCAGTGATTTAGACAAAATTGTTGTAAAATTATCAGCATGATTGCTAGTCTTCTAGAAAGGAGAGTTCAGCAATGGCAGCCTCCATTATTCCCTCATTAAAGATTTCCTTTTAAGGGGTAATATTGCTACCCATTTTTATATGACCTAAATGACCCAATACACTGGTTAGAATTGATCGAACACTCTAAGCATAAGAAAATAATAATCTGAAAGCAGAACACCAAGATATATATATAAATATATATATACAGAATGGGGAGGACTAACTGCACATCCCCCCACTGATTATTCTTTTCCAAAAGAAACAATCCCCAATGAAACAATCCCCAATGAAGATGCTTAATTCATTTCCATTGGATTGGTTCATTGAAGCTGAAGCGATGGCAGTGGCACTGGTACATGCCATTGATGGTACAACTGAAGGGAATTGAGTAGTGATTACAGAGCTGCTGCAAAGGAGAGACACAGTAAAATGAAGCACAAGCATAATATATTGTACGTGGCTGGGACAAGGGGTGGGCAGGAGGGGCTGCTGCCCCGGTATCATGTGATGTGAGGGGACACTGTGGGGAGATTGGGGGGGAGGTTTATGTCGGGAGAGGGCATGGGGGAGGCAGCAAGGGGTAAGAATTGTTCTAGAAGGGGAAATTTGTGGGCATGCTAGGAGTGGTGATTTGGGGGTATTTGTGTTGGAAGGGGGGATATGGGAAGAGTATTTGTGCTGGGGAGATTCAGGGAGTTTATGCTAGCAGAGGTAATATGGTAGTGGGGGAAGATTTGTGCTAGGAGGGGATTTTTTTAAGGGGGGTTATTTATGCTAGGAGGGAAAACCTGGGAGTGGGGAGGATCTTTGCTAGGACGGGGGATGAGGGGTTGTGTTTGGAGGGGGGTGGGTTGGAGTTGGGGGGGAGAGGTTTTATTCTCAAAGAGGACATTTGAAGGGTAGAAGATTTGTGCTAGGAGAAGTGATTTCTTTGGGAGGGGAGATTTGTGCTGGAGAGATTTGGGGGAGAGAGAGGATTTGAGCTGGGAGGGAGGATGGGCAGGCAAAGATTTGTGCTCAGAGGGGTATTTCAGCAAGGATGCGGATTTGTGCTGGGAAGTGGGGGAATTGTTTAAGGGATAAGCATGCAGATTAGAGCTTGATTTTTTTTTGGGGGGGGGGGCATTTTTGCTGACACACAATGCTCATACATCTTGGGGGGGGTGCAGTTTGGCATGTTCACCCTGGGCTCTAGATGACCTTGTCCCAGCACTGCCCTGTAAGCTCCTAACAGGGACAAATTGTACCCTAAAAGACTCAGGAAGCATTCAAGATTAATACACAAAGAAGCATCTCTAAATTAACCACTTTCTGGCCACCCTAACACAGTTTTGCTGCTACAGGGTGGGCACTCTGCGCAAAATCACGTATATATATACTTGGTCTTTCAGTTCCCAATACGGCTTGCATGCGCAGCATCCTACCCCTGCTGTCATTGGCTCCTGTAGGTGTCAATCACCGGGTTCCGGCCCACAATTCATGGCTGGGACTCAGTGAGAAGCTGACAGGAGAGAGATCTGTGAGTGTAAACAACACAGATCTCTCTCCTGTCAGTGGAATGTGCTGGTTTTTATCTCTCTGCAAAGGAGGGAGATAAAAGCCAGCACATCCCCTAGTAAAACACAACACAGTACACAGTTTAATTACTCCCTAACACACAGTTAACCCTTTGATCGCCCCAGATGATAATGTATATGTAAACCCTCACCTTGTTAAACAACCCATTCAGTTTAAAATAGAAATGAAAGGCAAAACATATGTGCATACATATTAAAAAAAAATATAAATACTTTTATTTCCCTTTTTTATAAGTTATCACATACCTTATTTCCTCAGTTGCATAAGGAGCTGGTGGAAGAGAAACAGCAGCACACTGATCTTCCCAGTAAATAGCTATGCTAGAGGTGCGGTGTCAGCACAAGCCTGATTGGATTAACTCCCAGCACAGCTAGAAAACTGATAATGCCGTGCTCTCACACCTAGTGTGGTCAGTTTTTAATTAGAAGGAAGGAAGACTGGCAGGAACACCAGGGATTTCATGCAAAGGAAGCAAAACAAGAGAACAAAATACTTTTACATACAAGTACATGGTACACCAGTTACATATCAGGAATATGAAGTGTTGGATTTACATATTTTTTAATGCAATCTCATTAAACTTCCCAATCACCATGAACAGAAGGCAAAAGGTATCCTTATTTATGTAAGTCTTCCATTTAGCAAGAACTAAGCAGCATCTGACGTTTATAGGTAGCCATAGACATTGGATGTAGGTTGGGCACGTGCACATGATTAGATTGAGGTAGATTTAATTTTCAGCAGACTAGAATGTAGATATACATTGCTCTGTCCTCAGAGAGTAAGCGTCTATCTACGTACAGCAGGCTCTTCTTGTGCAATACTTATCTGAGATGGAGGAACAGCTGTTGGTTATCAGGAAAAAACAGCCAAGAGACTTTTCCCTCCAAGATCTCTTCCCTGAAGGTGCCTGCTGAGGTGTGAAGGTACCCATAAATGTCCCATATGTCTCTCGATCTCGCCAAAATCAGCAGAATCAATCAATCATGTAATGTCCATGGGTTCCTAAATTCCATCAGTCTCTTTACTTTTTTTAAAGAAATGAATATTCTAAAGTATGGCAGTATCTTTTTAAATTTAGGCTTTTAAGGTATCTAATGCCAAATGGGAAATGTTCTTATTTTACATAATTAGCTGGCTACAGATGTCTACAAATATCTATACATGACAACAGCATATTCATGTAGACACAACATTTTCCATATATTCAGATACCCCATGGCAGCAAGCAAAATGTGAACTTTTCCAATTGATCACAAAAAGCTGCTTCGGGAAATCATACAGGCATAATTGAAAAAGATTATTTTGCTGCCCTTGCTTAGAGCATAGAGCTTAATAGAAAGATGTAAAAATATGGAATTATGCTTTAAGCTTCCAGTGCTCAAGATTTCATGCATGTCTATCAATGCTGTGTTAAAGCTCTGCTGGGCAGGAGAGTGCACATGGGAATTGATGTGCTGATGAACTTTGTAATTTGTGTTCATTCTGGTGCAATACAACACTAAGCCAACCTGCTCCATAACACTCAAATATATTTACCCTTAATAATATTCTAGCACCATACATAAATGGACATCCTTTTATTTTTTTAACCTCACAGGGCATGACTGAAGAAGTTCTAATAAAAAGAAATAAAAATAAATAAAATACAGCATCCCACAATGGTGTTTTGGGCAATGTTTGCCAAACAACGGCAAGCTTTGACCCTGAGCTTTGACCCTGTTGAGTGGGTTGTAAATATATATATATATATATATATATATATATATACAAACACATATACATATATATATATATATATATATTGCATGCGGTATATAGTATTATGTGTTGTTTACGGCAGCAAATGGGAGCTATTAAGGGAAATACCAATGCTGCCACTATACTAGTCAAACTTGGTTTACCACTTTTAGAGCCAAGTGTGGCTAAATCTAGAGGGGTGGGTTTACCAAAGGAGTATATGCTGTAAAACTAGGAGAGTAAATGTTAGTGAAAAGTGTAAAGCTGTGTAGCCAATCATGAACAGCATCTATTCCATTCATAAACACCCCCAGTGACAGCAGACAGATAGTGGGGTTAATTTACTAAAGGTAAATAGACTGTGTGCTTTGCAAGTGCAGTTGCACTCATTTTCCCCAGAGCTTAGTAAATACGGCGGCGTTCGGCCGATTTCCATCATCCAATCTTGTGGAAGCAACAAGGCAGTTTTTTTATTTTCCTTGTTGGTTATTCCTTGTTATTGGTTGTTGACTGATTCGATATTCTTTGCCAAACTCACTAAGCTCTTGGAAAAAAATGAGTGCAACTGCATTGCTTAGTGCACAATCTATTTGCCTTTACTAAATCAACCCCACTGATTCTAATTGCTGGTTTACAATGGTGGAGTTTGACCTTAAAGCTATTCTAATGGAAAAAGATGAGTTCTAGAAAATCTGAATTTTAGATTTTATTACTTCAACCTGTGTTTCCTTTGACTTGCAAAAAAGATTATGGATTAATCACTTAAGGATTGGTGTTTTAATTGCACGCCGTGATAGCACATTGCAGGCACTGAAATTTGTCATCGTAAACTACTTCTAAATGCGTCTCTTAAAGGGCTACCATGGGATCTCTCCTTCTTCTAATTGCTACTGTGTCCACGGGGCTCAGGAACCTGATCAAAGTTCTGTTTCTCTCCTGTGCCATGTCTTGCTTTCTAGCTGGCTCATGAGTGCCTCTGTAAACTAACTGCTTCAGAACACTGGGCAAGCCTGGCCAGCTGTCATTCAGTTCATATCACAGGGCTCCCTTTTGTACAACCACACAAAATGAAGAGCTTTCTAATTTGTTGTTGGTGTGTCAGGAAGACAGGATGTTGCTCAGTCTTCCTCCAGAGTATTTTGACTGCTAAGCCTCAAGTCCCCGTTCTCTATTGACTTCTGTGCTAACCATTTCCATCTCTAACCTGGCAATCTTTATAGCATCTATTTTTAATAGCTTCCAACAATAAAATGGTAGGTCAGGTATTCATACTGTAAGAAAAAATAATGTACTTAAAAATTCTGTTAACAAAAACATAACAATTCTAGGTCAGCATCCAACAAGTGAGAATTGAGAATCAACTCACTAAGCTATAATCATCATGATTTGCCATAATTACTATTATTTTCAGCAGAAAGCAACAGTCACGTTGTTGAAAAGAACAATGAGTATTGCAAACAGCATGTGTACTAACTTGGTGAATTGAGTTTTGATCGGTTAGGGAAAATGGGGTTCCATAAAAATGTTTCAGTTTTAGTTCTGAGTTTTGGGTGCCCAGGAGGTCCTAGAGCATCAATCCAAATTTACCAAATTTTGTATGTGTACTAAGTGTACTTGATTTAAAATGCAGCAAAAAGTATTCATAGGCATTTGGACTGGTGTTCAGGCGTGTTTAGGTTGTTATTTCAGCACTGTTCTTTTTAGAAATTCAGTAAATGCAGGTCTGCTTACTCAACTGAGATGGCTTAAAATGAATTCCTTTACCATATACATAGATTTGGATATTTTAAATAAGCTTGATTGAGTTAAAATCAATAACCAAGAGCAACCAATGAAAACCAGTTTACACTAGTGCAATCATGCACAAGACCTAGGACAACTTTATTGAATTTCACCTGCCCCATTGTAATGCTAGTCGGAGTGGCAGCCTTTAATTATACAGGTTACCAAATACACTTCCTTGGCATTTTCCTACAATGTGAATTCTACTGTCCTTAGATTTGATTTTTTTTTTTTTAGTAGCTTTACAAGTAGCTACAAATGCCTACAAATATCACAATAAAAAGCAACAGTAAATGTTCTTTTTTTTTTAAAAAAAAAACGCTTTACCTTTGATCCTAAAAAAAAAGTCTTGAGGAAAATGACTTAGACTGACTTGAATAGCCTGAGATTTTGTCTACTGCAGGCAGGAAGAATGATTTCCTAAGTTTACTCCCCTCCCAATGATCAGGCAGCAACATTTTAACTTTGTAGCAATTCACAAGGTGAGAGGACCAATCTGTGTCAGACAATAGTACACATAGTCAAGTACAGAGCAGAAATTAGGATTTACTTGCTGGTCTCAGATTAAATAATATATATGACGCTAGGCCCACTTTACATAAGGCTGGCAGTGGATTTAGCATGTTCAGTCCACAAATAATTCTTTAAAGTCATTCTAAAGACTGAAGATTTTTTACCTTCATGCTTTCAATGCTTGATGATAAAAACCTGTGTGCAGCTCTCCCCACCCCCACTCCCCCAAATACTTACCTTAGCCCGATATTGATCCAGTGATGTGCACAAGAGCAGCAGCTCTCCTGGCTTTCTCCCATCTCATTGGCTCAGAGACAGCATCTTGGCTCCCGTTGCTCTCAAGCACAGCCAGTGGTGATGGAGCAGGGGCCGGGGCTGAGCCGTGGTTTGTGTGTCTATGGACACACCGAGACAGCTCAGGAGCAAGCCTGCGTGACTACTCCCATAATGAGCAACTTGCTATGAGGCACTCAGCAGGGGGTAGGAGCCAGGAACTCCGTAGGGAGGACCCAGGATCGGGGCCAGGATCGGAGGACCTAGGATCGGAGCTGCTCTGTGCAAAACCATTATGCAGAGCAGGGAAGCATAACATATTTGTATTTTTTTTTATTAAATATCTTTAGTATCACTTTAATGAAATCTTTTATTTTTTGACACCCCATGTCCCCACCTTTTTCTTAATGAAGTTCAGCAAGCAGGATGAGGAAGAATTGTTGCCTCCTGGGAGCTTGTGGTTCCTGTAGATCATTTTGTTGGTTGTCATGGGTTGTGTAATGTTCTACTGTTGAGAATATGGTCTCAGTGGGAATTGTATGTGATTATTTTATGTCATTTCCCTGCTGATTGAGTGTACTGTAGCTATAAATATGTGACAGTGATTTTCAGATTATGCATTGTGATGAGCCCTAAAATTCTGCCACAGAAATGTTGTTATTGTTTGTTAGTGCAGGTACTTCTCAATGCTTGCCTAGTCAGTCAGTTGTCTACAAAATACCCTGCTTATCTCAGAAAGTCACTGAGTAGGGATGCAATTGACCAGTTCTGTTCCTAACCAATATGCACTATTTCTTGCTTTCCCGAGCTCCCTTCTGAGCCCACCATATTTTGTAACCAATAGGAAGGTGATGTTAGCAGGAAGGGGAGAACTAAACCATGGGGGTTATTTACTGAAATTGAGGAGTGCAAAATCTATTGCCACTCAGCATAGAAACCAATCAACTTTTAGGTTTTATTACCAAAGCTTAATTGAACAAGCTGAGGTTAGACGCTGATTGGCTTTACAGCTGCACCAGAGTGCACCAGTTTTAGTAAATCTCCCCCATTGATCCAGAAGAGACCTTGTTGATTTAATGGACTTGTAGCTTCACATCACTGGGGTATATACGAAGGAGCCAGGAAGTACCTTCCATATTATACAGTATAGAAAGCAGTCTCAAGCTGTAATAGTATTTAAAAATGTTAATAAAGATGTGTTTTGATTTCTAGATCCTGCTCACTCTGTTGCTTGAAGCACCAAGAGCCAATAGCAGCCAGCAGTGCTTCATGGAGATATTAGTGTACTTTTATTAGTAATAATAATATGTTTCTTTTATTTATATAGCATCATCATATTCTAAAGCCCAATTATAGGAAGCCATTTAGTAAATATATTTATCTTTTATTAACATAGCAGGAATCAAAGGGTATAAGGGTCATGCTAATGTAGACTATGTCATCTCACAAATAACAGGGTATGATGCAAAAGCATATAAAATGTGAGGAGGAAAGCATAGCCATATGGGACTCTTTTATTAATCATGCTATGTAACAAATTCATCTACATTCAGGAGTTCAGATTGGATCTGCCAATCAGCTGGTTTATGTCTGGAGGATTAAAATGCATGTACAGTATGTGCTACAACTGTATCCTGCAGAAAAGTTAGACACTTAGGAATATGGAAGTAATTAGTAGGCAGAAGGAAAGAATATGAAGGAATATGACCAGTGAATTAGTCATAGGTGTGAATGGAAATCTGTACACAGTGAATGAGTAAATTACATAACTGATGTTATAGATGAATATGGAATATGATAGAATTTGCAAGAAGCGATATGATTTCATGGTGCATTTGGTAATAACAGAGTCTGAAAAAACAAGGTAGGCCATTCTTGAAGCATGGGAGAAATCTTGCTTACAGTAACTGTTCAAGGAAACAATTGAGTATTGTCCTTCTACTATTTGCATAAACATACAATCTTCAGGATAAGCTTTCGGGGTATGTCCCCTTCTTCAAGGTCCAAGCAGCTGGTAATAAAAACAAACCACCACCCTGTAAATTAGTTGCCTTCCAGTGCCATACTTACCACCCAATTTCCTGTAATGAGTAAGGTGCATATTACCCTTACGTACCTCTTCACTTTATATCTATGCTTTCTGAAGTGCATTCTTAAAGCTGAACTCCAGGAAACTTTAACATTCTCCCCTTTGATCAGGACTGCATCCACTTTGTGAGGGTTGACTGGAAAAGTACATTTACTTAATCCTCTGCTTCTCTGTGCTGTTAAGCCCTGTACACACGATGAGAATATCGGACGATGACTGTCTGATTTTTTTTTTTGCATGCTAATCTTATTCTGAAAATGAAGAGGTTAGTTACTTTATGAAAATTCTTGTAAGACAGAATAAAAATTCGGAAGTGATGTAATGTATTGTATTTGCAGACCAAAACTGTACTGATTAAACAAAAAAATCATACGATCTGGTATTGTATGTGAAACATTTTTATGCTTGTCCCTTCGAATAATTTCAGACAAAAACTGTGTACTAATGATCAGATTTTCGTATGATCACTTCAAAAGCGGTATTTTTCATATGATTTTCTGATGGTGTGTACTAGGCTTAATACTGGTCCCCGTTGTGTCATTTCCCCATGCTCCAGTGGTCTAAGGCCCTAATGTCATCAATATCCAGGGTCCATATCTTGCATTGGATGTGGGGAGTCCAAGCGGGAAACCACCGCCAGAGCATAGAGGAGTGCCATCTGCCAGGAGGCAGAGGATTGGGTAGGTGAAAGTGCTTTTACTTTTTTGTAGACTAAAGGGGCAATTAATCCTTGCAGTGCAGGTGGAGAATTTTCAGATTTCTCAGAGTTGGGCTTTAAGATGATTGTAAAGGTATTTTTTTAAATAACAAATATGTTCATACTTGCCTGCTCTGTGCAAGTATGGAAACAAACCTCCTCTCTCCAGGTCCTCTGCTGGTGCTGCTGGCTCCTCCTATCTGTCCAGAAGCCACTGCCCGTGGGGGCACTTGTGGGTGCTTTCTCCCGAGCCCCTCGACTCGGCCCTGTCCCCCGCTCTCATGTCACTAGGTTTGAGTGACAGCAGTGAGAGTCAATGGCTCCCTGTTCCCCAGCAAAGCCAGTGAGACCCGTAAGCGAGGGGAGAGAAGAGTTGGAGACATGCACAGCGCTGGATCAAATAAGGGCTCAGGTATGTAAAGGTAGGGCATTCTGATTCCTAAACATTTTTTACCTTAATGCAAGGAATGTAATTAAGGTACAAAAAGGTTATGCTTTATAACCACTTTACATATCACTAAAGTAAGTTTTGGAAAAATACCATACAGTACATTTTCATAGTTCAGTTAATAATAGATTATTTTAATCTTTGGAACTTTGCCTCAATACAAGTGCAATTATTACAAAAAGGAATAATCACTAACTTCATACTTTGACAGAGCTACCATTGCATAACCTTCCCCCTGAAAAAAGGCAAAGTCAGCATAGAAAGAATATAAACGTATGGAAAAAACAGAGGTGAACGAGCGCAACTTGATGCTATTAGTTGTAGTTTAGATAGAAAAGATTTTGATAGTGTGGAGCTGATAGCAAAAAAGGTATACCTTGGCACCTCAGTAATAAATAAAGTCTAAGAAATGCAGCGCTAAAATC
The DNA here is from genome assembly GCF_062004578.1 of Staurois parvus. NCBI lineage: Eukaryota > Metazoa > Chordata > Amphibia > Anura > Ranidae > Staurois > Staurois parvus. Next base: position 523,960 of record NW_028317821.1, on the reverse strand, counting down.
GAAATAGTAGTAAATGACCATAAAATACAGAAAAAATGTTCATATAAACTGTTCATTCATATTATGAATATATAAAATGTCCTGAAGACGAGAAATACTCCAATATAATCGAGGTTAAAGTGATGTGATATACTCTTGGCTGCTCCGTGAGGTAGTAGTACTATAATGCACTTACCAGAAGTACATACAAACTAAGCGTTGTATATAAATAATCCGTGAAGACATCAGGGTCTGGTCACCGGGGTGGCGTCATCTAGGGCTGCAGCAGACTCCCAGGGATGGTGTCACTCACACTTGGGGGTCATCACAGGCTCACCAAAGGGTCCAACGCCGTCCAGACTCCTGGTACCTCTCCACTGTACAATTAGCTTCCCTAGCTATCAACCAGGTACAGCCTGATACTATACCTAGTCCCTCTTAGTTGGAGGCTTAGCCACACAGGCTTTTGTCTCACTGCACACAGATAATATGTTGCTCCCCAGTCAGTTCAGGCACAGATCTGGTTCCAGGGCTGCTACTATTTCAATTTTAGCGCTGCATTTCTTAGACTTTATTCAGCATAGAAAGGGCTTGTGAAGACTCATGCAAGGCCAGTCAAGTCCCTTTGGCATCAGACTGTGCTTAGGGGATATTGTTCAATTCAGTACAAACCATAAATATTGCAGGCCAGTCTTTTTATAGCACTAACTTGACCAGGTGACCATAACAATAAACATTAAATATCCGTGCTTCTATAAATGAAGTATATCAATTCTATGCTGAGTGAAATTGCATTGTGTCCTTGACGGAGGTTTGATGGACAGCTGTACTCCATTTGCACAAAGTTCAAACATGTACGCCCAGCTCTGTTGCCTCACACCTCATCTTCAAGGCCTGTTCCCTTCTGGATCAGTGATTGTTCTGCCCATTCCTTTTACTGCTCTCTCTCAATTTCTGTGCTTAGATTCTTTCCTATATGTACTATATATATATCATGCTGCCTCAGCGTTATTATTTTTGGCACTCTGCTGCTCCGTTCTGCTTAAATGTTCCAAGTTTCTGCCGTCTTCCTTAGATTTTCCAGTCATTTGGCCGTGTTCCTCTTTGCGTATCTTCAACACATCTGCTTCTTTTAGGTTCCTACAGAATAATCAGCCCTAACTGACCCAGTGTGGTTTTATAACCTTTCTGAATGTTCTCAATGCATGTTTTCTTTCTGTGTATCAAGCTGGGCAGATGTTGCCAGTCTTGTCCTCCTCTGCCAAACCCTGGCATCAGCTCCCAGCAGTAATATTCCACTCATATCTTATATAGCATTCCCTGACAATGCCGCACCTTCGCATATTGCTGCCATAAATAGACAAAAGGTAAAGGCTTTCGGGAGCTGGAATGTGCATGCATTTGCCTTTTCTCAAATGAATAAAGAAGGTCACCAATGCAGACCACTTTCTAAGAATGCTAGTCTGGATGTATTGCTGACCTACAAACTTTTCTGAGTCATTGACATGGAGCAAGTAGACAGATCAGGAAATTCAGGGGAAAGTGAGAAGTCTATACCTGTTCTGGGACAGGTCAGCAATGGGAGCCTCCATATTTCTCTCATAAAGTGTTTCCATTCAAATGGTTCATTTCTTGGTACCATCAGAGCTTGCCCACAACCTTCCTCTCTCCTGCTATATTCCTATTGGTCAATCACTTGCCAACAGGAATATGTGGGAGGTGGCAGGCAAGCTCTTTTACTCCAAGGCAGTGTCAGAACATGGAAAGTACAGATCAGCCTGGCATACAGACATTTAGAGCAGAATTTGGGACGGTTCACACATGAATCTCACACATGAACGCAGTCCATGTTCCTGTGCTATTCCTGTGCAATTCAGTGTTCTGTGCTTTTCAGCCCATTAATTTGAATGGGCTGAAATTACACCAAAAGTATTGCATGCACTACTTTTAAAAACACACTGCAACCAGATCGCATAGTACTGACATACCTTGTGATCCAGTGCAGGCAAACACAAAATGCATTTGTGATCTGCATTTGAGGTTTCATTGGGAATACAATGACAACTTCAGCAGATCGCACATCCAGTGCATTTTGTATGAGATGTGGGAAATGTGCACAGAACACAGGATTCCTTCACCTCATTCTGTTGTGAACAGGCCCCTTAGAGGTACTACAGGTATGTGTAGGCACCTAGCAGCTTTATTTTTTGTTAAAGTAACACATTTCAAACATTTGAACCACTTGGCAAAGCACAGGTGTAGCTCAAGAAGGAAGTCTTGAATTTCTCATATAGCATAGGGTTTGTGCTGCTAAATAGTACCTACACACCTTACAAACACCCTTTTTCCATTTTGAATGTCTGTTTTGTGAAGATGGCAGTCTCAACTCTCGCTGCTGCCACCTGAGTACAATGGCGGCAGTTTCAACTCCCACCACTGTGGTCACAATGTAATGATTATGCTACAATCCTTACTCTGTGCAAAGATTTTCGAGCTTACAGGACAACAATCTAGGTTCCAGAAGACCAAAGAAGAGTGATCTTCACTGTGGTCAGTTAGCTACATAGTGAATCCTTTACGCCTCAAACAGTAGCCGCCATATGTGTTTTAAAGAAAACATGCACCATTCACAGTATCTGCTATAGAAATTTTGACCTTTGATTCTGAATTTTAGTAAGATTTATTTGGATACAGCCCTGCACAAGTTAGGTATGTGTAAAGGTGTATATCCAATTACCTGCAGGTGTCTGCTCAAAATGCTCCTGCTGTGTCCTCTTCACAGCTGGCTGATACTCCCTTAAATTGTCTTCCAGCGCTGTGAAGGTTAACAGCAGTGACTCCTAATCCAGAACGTTGCACCACTTAATTTCCCCCTACTGTCTTTTACACCATTCAAAGAACTTGTCTTACTACACTTCCATGATGCATCCACTTCTGTGAATAGAGGAGGATACGTTGAATTACAACATTTCTTTCATCTATTCACAGAACTCTATGTATCATGGGAGTGTAGTAAGACAAGTTCTATGAATAGTGGAGAAGATAGGAGGGGGTGAGCGAGTAACGTAACTTTCTTGTGTAGCGCTACCTTTGTGAGGGCCGCTGTGTTGCGGGTATCCCTAAGCTTCCCTCCACACAGCCAGGCAACAGGCATTCACACTGACTTTCATCCAAAGGCAGTGACCAATCCATGAACTTGGTTTTGTTGTTTTATTAGGGGATTTAAACTTGGATATGGAAATAGGGATTATGGTATGCCAAGCGTATGGTGCTGTTCCCAAAAAATAAAATATACTTTCTTATTTTCCTGTCTGCCATACTAGACAGGAATATAACAAAGTGTTAAAATATGGTACCTTTCTTCATAAAGGATTCTTTTATTCCCTGTTTAGAGTTTCAGTTTAACAATTTTTCATATTTAATAAAAGGAAAGAAAAGTATTTACAGATAAAAAAACATTACAAAACAGACAATAGCAACAGTAATATAAATGGGTTTAAAAAATGAAAGGAACTTTGCCTATTTGCCTGGTTGTTTGTTTTTGTGCAGAGTTTGATTACAGTTGTTGTAAAGGCACAAGGTTTTTTTTACCTGCCCCCAAAACACTTTTTGAGGGAGGGCATGTGGCCTTGTATGGTTCAGGAGGGGGTAGGAAGCTTGCCCCCCCCCTCCCTTTCCTGACCTGCCAGGCTACTTGCTCAGATAAGGGTCTGGTTTTTTTTATTATTATTTAATTGCAGTAATAGGTTTAATTTAGCTGTCAGTGGGGAACCAAGCTGACAGCTGATGACTCATTAGTTGCAAAGGACACGGCGGCTCCTTAACAGCCATGTTGTTTACTGGTTGTTAAGGACACTGGCAGCTGCCTGCTTCTTGACAACCAGCTAACTCACACAAAACACAACACACAAAATGCATAACAAAATGCAACAAAACCATCAAAAACAGGTGTAAAAAAAAAAATACAAAATGCATTAACTGCAATTTGCATAGATGTGAACCTAGCCTTGTACATTTGTGTAAACGTGCTATTAACCAGTTCCATGCTGCCCTATAGCAGAAATACTGCTATAGGGCTATATATATCGCCATTTGTAATGCCATAACTTTCATGAAAACCAATTCATTTACACATATTGGGATTTTTTTTTTAGCAAAGACGTAGCAGAATACATTTTGGCCTAAATTTATGACAAAATTTGATTTTTAAAATTTTTTTACTGGACATGTTTAACCTCCCTAACGGTATTCCCGAGTGTAGCTCGGTGTAAAATGTCTGTACCAAAAGCGGTAACCCCGAGCTACACTCGGGCTTACCATGCACTGCTGTATAGGGAGTCCCTGCAGCACTTACCTTGTCCTTCACTCCCGCGATGTGTCCCCTGCAGCGTCCCCGGCAATCTCCTCCGTCTGATGCCAGCATCCGGCTCCTGTGTTCCGGTCCCTGTGACGTCGGGACGTACGGGCGCCGCCGGCGGCGGGAAATTTGAAAATTTAAAAAAAATGTCATTTTTTTCAAAATGATTTTACATGGTAAAACATTGCTGTTTCAACCCATTTCACATACATTTTGTCCCTAGTGCTTTGTCCTGTCCCCTGTCTGCATTTTGATTGTTCTTTCTGCCTGGAAACTTAGAAAAGTCCACGGCGTCCAAAAAGTGTCCCTTTAGGTCAAAAGCGGTTTTAGACCAGCTAGAGAACAGTGATAGTAAATCAGAACCACTTGCAGAATTGAGTGATAATGATTCGTGGAGAAATTCATCATCAAACACTGAAAACGATTCTGCGACTGAGCTCAATGATGTGCGAACTTGGCGCTATATTTCAAATTTCAGTGTTTTTGGTTTGATTATATTACTGAATTAAATGTATGATTTAGAATCTTGTTCAGACAGATTTCAGTGAGTTATTCCTAAAAATTACAGCCTACAATAAAAAAACTACATATTTCCATGCAAAATAATTGTACCACTTTCAGCACCAAAAATATGAAATAATCATACCGCTAGGGAGGTTAATAACAAAAAGTCAAAAATATTGTTTATTTTCTCAAAATTGTCGGTCTATTTTTGTTTACAGCACAAAAAAATGTAAAACACACAGGCCATTAAATACCACAGAAAGAAAGCTCTATTTGTGGGGAAAGAAGAACGTAAATTTCATTTGAGTGCAGCATTACATAACTGCGCAATTGTCAGTTAAAGTAATGCAGCACCATATCGCAAAAAATGGCCTGGTCAGGAAGGGGGGTAAATCCTCTGGAGGGCAAGTGGTTAATAAAGTGCCATAATAGCATTATTAAAGGAATTGTAGGAAACGTAACCCTAGGCAGCTCATCTGTATGTCAGTATAGGTGACTATCCCTAGTCTGACACGTGTATTTCTACAGACTGTTTATTATAGGCTGTATTAAGTCACTGGATCTTCAGCCACTACTAAATGTTTATTATAGCTATATAGCCACATACACTGTGCAAACCTCTGGGAATGTTTTAATGTGATTCACAATGGCCTGCTTCATGTCTCAAGCAGAATTCTGTCCTAGTGTGGAGTGTCTAATCTGGTCTGTGGCTTTTAAAAGTTGTCATCCTTTTATTCTGCAGCATAAACATCAGTTTGTATATAAATGTTTTGTCACAGACTTGTGAATTTTGGAGAAATGAGGATGGTAAGGTGTGCAACACAACTTCTCCCTCCCCTCCACTCAGTTTGGGGTCATCAGCCCTCAATATAGTCAATACCCAAGCAAAAGGGAGATGTAATTACCTAAAAATATATGCTATTTAAGGTAACCATGTTTTAAAAAATATATTTAACTTAGGTTTAGAGAAAATGCATAAATTGCACATACTCCACCCTGTAAATAAACCATGTATAGGGTTTTCTGAAGCCTAAAGCAAGCAGGTGTGTGTTCCAGCACCAGATCCAAGTTAAAAAGACTTATCATTTTTACTTGAATGTAGATTTGAACCATGTTCTTGTTTACATATAAGCCATGCTTATCTTAGAGTTAAATGAGGGTAGTAGCAGTGACAAAGCAGCTCTGTTCCCTTTGTGCAAAATTAGGCTGTAAGCAGTGTCTAGATCATACCAAGCTGCCCATGCACACTTGGCTTTAGGACATCTTTATAACACCCGAGGGCCAATGTGCTAAAACCACAGTCATTTCTTTTTTCTGCTTTGCTGAGGTATGGTCGTTTGAGATACAATACACCTACATACTAGGGAATTCATGCAGGTGATCCGTGTTTTTTTTTCTATATTTGTTCCATATTATTCCCATATTTTGCAACGCTTAAATAATTGCACAATCAGTACTACTATGTTATGATCATTTTATGTGTTTTGCATAAAAGCATTAATTATTTAATGATTACAAACTGCTATTAACTAGCAGATTCACAACAGACAGCAGCCGGCAGTCTCACACAACCAGTAGTCACCTAGACTAAAAAAAAAATATTGAAAATTATTATAATTTGCATTAATTAAAACATGATAGGAAATTATGTTTATTAATAGTTGCCATTTTAATTGGGGACAGGCTATGAAGTTGATACTATTTATATTTTAATTATATTTTAAATTTTTCTTGTTGTGGTCATATCACAGATACTGTTGGCCTCTATGTGGCTAATCTGTTGAGTCAGGAGACCCCTTTGAATTGCTGCACAATGGCACCAGAAATCATTTACATAGAAAATGTTATCCTTATTGAATGCTAAAAATTGCAGTGGTTGTGAAATACATGTCAAGCAACACTGTGCCATTGCAGTTGATTTACTAAAGAAGTACAGAAAGTTCGCTTTGCATTCTCAATAGTGTGCAAGGGGAAAAAAAACAACATTTTGCCTTGTACATTATAGTATGCATGAATTGGACACTGCCTAATTATGGTGTCCTTTTATGAAACAGAGATCAGCGGTGATCCTAAGGATCATTGCTGATCTCCAATCATTTGTGGTTTAGGAAACAGAGATGATCAGCGGAGAACATGTTCCCTGCTGATCATCTCAGCACACAGATGGCCAGTGTATGAAGGAGCGATGTTAGCCCTTCACTGGCGATCTGTGTTCTCCCTCCAGATTCTCCAGCCAAGAGCTGGAGAATCGGGGGAACCGCAAACGAAGCAGCGGTAGATTTGCGAGATTATAGTAACTGCAGCTGTCTTCTAGCATTCAAAGCATTTGTAGATCGCTTCTCTCTTCATTCGGAGAAGTGATCTACACCGCTTCATAAAAAGGCATTCAGAGGAGAACTCTCTTCTCTAAGAGTAACGGAGAACTGAGCAGCAGTCATTTACCGCTGCTTGATAAAAGGATACCTTTTATTGCTAAATCCTTGGACCACACCTTTGATTAAATCTCTTTACTACTGAGATTTTTAACCGCTTATTATATTTCCAGCATATTGCAATCAATGTGATTCTAATAAGATAACGGTCAACAAGCAGTTACATTTCTAAGCCGCAAAAATATTTCATCACTAGCATAGTCCTAAGCTAAATGGGCATTCTCTACTTTTTCAGTAAATCAATCTCATTGCTCTATGCACTTAAAGAGGTATTAAACTCTGCAAATGTGTTTTCACTTAATTGGTCCCCGGGGGGTTTATGCCATAATGTGCTAGTATGTACCACATATTAGCACATTATGGCAGACGTACATGTCAAATCAACCTTCCAGCACTGTGCTGTCATTGCTCCGGCTGGTCCCATGTGTTTCCATCTTCCCCCACTCTTCCTTTTGGGTTCACTCTCTTTGGCCACTTGATTGGCCGGGCTGTGATGAGATCACTTCCATACATGTGCACAGAAGTCACTTCATCATGACACAGAGAAGGTGACGTAAATATGGTCTGAGTTGTGCATGTGCATGTGCTTGACAGGCCAAATGAGACATTTATGACAGAAGAGACCGCTAGGGATTCTTCTGTTATAAAAACCTTGCCTGTTAGCGTTTTTTTAATTTTTGACTTTAAATTTGCTTCAATAATACCTATGTATTCTTTTCACAACCAACTTCATGTCAGTTAGTGCAACACTCAAATTGATTTTCCCTGTATGTATTTATTTGCAAATGCCTTTTTTGTCACTACAGAGCAGGGGCGGACTGACCATTTGGAAACTCGGGCACTGCCATAGGGCCCGGGGTCAGTAGGGGGCCCCATGAGATGCCGCTGGTACCTTTTTCATAGGCTTTTTTGAGTTTGGGCAAGGACACAGGGGCCCCATGATCCCCTATTGCCCAGGGGCCCCATGAGTTGTCAGTCCACCCCTGCTACAGAGTATGTTATCAAATCTGCCTAACCTTTCATTGATAGTGATTGAAAAACAACATTGTATTAGTTTGATTGTGCTAAATTTATTTTGATGTTTACTGTATATTAGGCACTTTATAGAAAAAAATTCTGCTAAATGTACAGCAAATACTTTTAAGCAGCATTAAAAAATGTAGACGGTGACATCCAGTTTTTCAAGTACAGTAGTTGTTTTAATAGCTGTTGTGAGACTAACAAGTATTTAAGTTTCAGTTCTTGAAAGGTTGATTTTTAAAATGTTTTTACCACTTGAATGGAAATACTATATAACAAATCCAGCGTTTGCAGCGATATTTAACTCCAGTCCAAGTCTCTTCCCTTAATTAGCATCCAGCTAAGATGTGGAGACGATCACTGGCAAGCAAAGTTTTTAAGGGGCAGAGAACACTTGGGAGGTGCTCATCTAGAGTTCTTCTGTGTGTTCTTCTAGCACCATGGGGGGTTATTTACCAAAACTTCAAAATTTGGTGCAACTCTGTATAGAAACCAATTAGCTTCCAGGTTTTATTGTCAAAGCTTATTTGAACAAGCTGAAGTTAGCAGCTGAATGGCTACTATGCACAACTGCAGCAGATTCTGAGTGTTCCAGTTTTAGTAAATTTCCCCCCATGCATGTTATCATGTGATGGTGGTGTCCAGAAAGGTTATTTAAAAAAAAAAGTAGTTAAAAAAATGAAAAAATAATCATCCAATGGAAAAAGGGTCTCCATTGGCTATAATTACATTTTTAATGAAAATTCATTGATAGCCTATGGGGACTCATTGTCCATTCATCACCTTAGCATGGTGAATGTGGAAGGAATGTAAAACAGAAATTCTGAAGCTCTGTACTAAGCTTTTATTTGTGTGCTTTACCTGTAGCTATGGAGAAAGTAACAATACATTCACCAGAACAAGGCACATACATAACTGTCAGTTCCTAGAAAATGCTATTCCTTTATAATACATATATGGAATCTAGGTCATGAGAAATTGTGTTTATCAGGTGTGTTCCCTGCTAAATAACTCATTCAGAAAAGACCCTTTTGGAAGCAACACAGCTCTCTATTGATTACTGGATGACCTACCTTCCTACCCCTTTCAATTGAAACGTTTTCTCTGTCAAAAGCATTTAAAACCAAAATGTAGAGCAGAAACTTCAGGTTATATAGTTGGTTTATTAAAGGGTCTTTGGGGATTTTTAAAATCCCTACTCTGTATTTTGGAAGCAACCGCATGCAATTATTTCAGATGCGTGTAGTACCATGTACAGCACAATAATAGCACGGCACCTTGATCCTTCTGTCTTAACAAAAATCTTTTATACCAGCTTGTACATATACTGTATTGCAAAAGTATTGGGCCACCTGCCTTTACACACACATGAACTTTAATGGCATCCTAGTCTTAGTCCATAGGGTTCAATATTGAGTTGGCCCACCCTTTGCAGCTATAAAAGCTTCAACTCTTCTGGGAATGCTCTCTACAAGGTTTAGGAGTGTGTCTGTGAGAATGTTTGACCATTCTTCCAGAAGCGCATTTGTGAGGTCAGCACTAATGTCAGGTGAGAAGGCCTGACTCGCAGTCTTTGCTCTAATTCATTCCAAAGGCATTCTATCTGGTTGAGGTCAGGGCTCTGTGCAGGCCAGTCAAGTTCCTCCACCCCAAACTCGCTCATCCTTGTCTTTATGGACCTTGCTTTGTGCACTGGTGTGCAGTCATGTTGGAACAGGAAGGGGCCATCCCCAAACTGTTTCCACAAAGTTGGGAGCATGAAATTGTCCAAAATGTCTTGGTATGCTGACGCCTTAAGAGTTCCTTTCACTAGAACTAAGGGGCCAAGCCCAACCTCTGAAAATTAACCCCGCACCATAATCCCCCCTCCACCAAACGTTACACTTGGCACAATGCAGTCAGGCATGTACTGTTCTTCTGGCAACCGCCAAACCCAGAAATTTCTAATGGATTGCCAGACAGAGAAGCGTGATTGATCACTCCAGAGAACATGTCTCCACTGCTCTAAAGTCCAGTGGTGGCGTGCATTACACCACTGCATCTGACTCTTTGCATTGCACTTGGTGATGTAAGGCTTGGATGCAGATGCTCGGCAATGGAAACCCATTCCATGAGGCTCTCTATGTGCTATTGTTGTGCTAATGAAATTTGGAGGTCCTTAGCTATTGACTTTGCAGATAGTTGGTGACTCCTGTGCAATGTGTGCTTCAGCATGCGCTGACCCTGCTCTGCCATTTTATGTGGCCTACCACTTTGTGGTTGAGTTGCTGTTGTTCCCAGTTGCTTCCACTTTGTTACAATACCAATAACAGTTGACCGTGGAATATTTAGTAGCAAGGAAATTTCACGGATGGACTTATTGCGCAGGTGGCAACCTATCACGATACCACGCTTGAATTCACTGAACTCCTGAGAGTGACCCATTCTTTCACAAATGTTTGTAGAAGCAGTCTGCATGCCTAGGTGCTTGATTTTATACACCTGTGGCCATGGAGGTGATTGGAACACCGGAATCCAATGATTTGAAGGGGTGTCCCAATAGTTTTGGCAATATAGTGTAACTCCTTATTTGATATGTAACTGTGTATATGAGTTGGCTGTCATGACCAATCAGATTTCATCCTGAGTGTTTGATGTGGGTTACCACACAGTCATGGCTCATCCTGCTTTATTTTATAAGCCATTATATGTCTAAAATCAATGTAACAGTAAGCACGAGGTTTGCTATGTCATTACACTGTGAAAACCACAGGTTAAAAGAAAGTCACAAGCTTCAGGATGTACCTTATAAAAAGAGTCTTTCTAGGACACCTTTCATCACACAGTTGGAACAATACATCAAAACTGCAGCATGCTGTATTTTCTTTCAACTTTTCACAAAGCAAATACTGCGCCGTGGCTTATGTGACAATGCAAGTAAAAGCACGTAGGCCTTGAGTGTATTTTTTACCTATCCACCGCAAAGAAATGTTTTCATTTTAAAATAAAAAACACCTAAAAGCAAAGTTTCACTGATAAATAGAATTCTGTCAGGCTAATATAATAACGAAGGGAAAGTGCAGTGGTGATGGACTAAGGGGTCAACAGCAGCTGATCAGAAAACATCTCTTCAAAGTACACTCCAGACCCATCTTCCTTGTTGTATGGAAGCTGATGCCTTCTGGGATATGTGCCTTGGGTATGTCAGGAGGCTGGAGGAAGAGGTTGACATGTTACACATGCCTAGGCAGGATTTAAGGCAGGGGGTGGGTGGAATGCAAATAAAATGTAAGACAATTAATTAAACATGAACTCCAAGATAAGCAAATGCTGTCAAATACAAGACTTGTGCACAATCTTACTTGAACCTTGGAGTTCTTGGTGTATTTGTTCCAGATGTGTGCAGAATGCCAGTATGAAAGGACTTTCCTGTATTAAGGATTCTCAGCTGTATTCTCAGCAGAAAGGTCTGCTTTAAATATTTCTACATATACATTTATGCTATATGAGTTTGCTGTAGTGGCTGTGCGAAATGAGGGGGGTGGAGGATGGTACTTTTAGGATAAATATACTAAACTAGAAAAGCTACAATTTCTGGGGAAGTTGTGTGAAGTGTTCTTGCCTTCACCAGTAGTCTACAACTGGAGTGGGTGGAGTAACTGGGTGGAGTGGCTTGTCACTCTGCTGCCTGCTCACACACATGGGTTCCTATGGCAACTCACTCTACAGCAAGAGCAGAGAAGAGCGGTTAAAAACAAACTGCTCCAACTTACTCACTTCACTGGCAGTTGCCATCTTCAAATGGTTGTAGTTTAAAAATTATAAATCCTACACTGAAGAGCTTTATATTGTGAGAATCACAAGACCCAAACCTACATTTTGATGCATAGTATGTCTCTGAAATATTAAAAATGAAGGCACAGTTGCAGTTTAGAAATTGCCCTTCAAATTTGAGGTGGCTAGAGTGGAGTTCCAATGAATGTCAATGGGCGGCGTGAGTTGCAAACAAATGGTCATATTGTGAAAACTATCAGGATTATGGCTTAGCCATGGACATTTTTAGTGGCAGCAGGGATAGCTGAACATTTTGATATAAGATTTGTGTAGGTGGACTTGAAAATGAGGGAGTGATGGCAGTTTAGAAATCATGTCCTGATTTTTCAGCTCACACTGTAGCTTTTGTCAGCTCCCACTCTAGTTTTGAACGTTCCGCCATTCATTCCTATGGGACCAATTTCATCACAAAAACGCCGATATTTCGTGAACCATTCAGTGAAACGTTCCACAAAGTAATAGCACACCAATCGGGAACAATCTGCACGTTTCAGTATATTACTGTCTATGTAGTGTAAAAACTGTGGGAGGAGTTAGGGTGGTAAATTTGGCTATAACGATAAGAATATATATGTGAGATAACAGTAAGTGGTCTTGCCATGCAAGAACACCTAACTACAAATATCACTTAAAGTAGAAGCAATGGGTTACGAAAGGCAAATAGACTGTGCACTTTGCATGTGCAGTTGCACCAGAGCTTAGTAAATGAGGTGAAGCGTAACTTTACAAAGAATACCCAATCACATCTAAGGAAAATAGAAAAAACAGCATTTTTGCTTGGACACGATTGGATGATGGGAGTCAGCAGAGCTGCCCCTCATTTAGTAAGCACTGGAGCAAATGCCGTTACAGAGTCAAACTGCACTTGCAAAGTGCACTGTATATTTGCTTTTAGTAAATCAACCCCATGGACACCTATTAACCTCCTTTAGCGGTAATCCCGAGTGTAGTTCGGGGTAAAATTTCTATACCAAAAGCGGTAACCCCGAGCTACACTCGTGCTTACCATGCGGCGTTGCTCTGGGGGTCCCTGCAGCACTTACCTTGTCCTTCGCTCCCACGATGTGTCCACTGCCGCGTCCCCGGCCATCTCCTCCGGCCTATGCCAGCATCCGGCTTCTGTGTTCCGGTCCCTGTGACGTCGGGACGTATGGGCGCCGGAACGGGAAATTTGAAATTTTTAAAAAATTTCATTTTTGCTGTCATTGCTATTTCAATGCATTTCACTTATATTTTGTCCCTAGTGCTTTGTCCTGTGCCCTGTCTGCATTTTAAATGTTCTTTCTGCCTGGAAACGTAGAAAAGTCCATGGCGTCCAAAAAGCGTCCCTTTACGTCAAAAGCGGTTTTAGAGAACAGCGATAGTAAATCAGAACCACTTGCAGAATTGAGTGATAATGATTCGTGAGGAAATTCGTCATCAGACACTGAAAACGATTTTGCGACTTTGCTCAGCGATATGCGAATTTGCCTCTGTATTTCAAATTTCAGTGTTTTTGGTTTGATTATATTATTGAATTAAATTTATTATTATTATTATAGTATTATTTTTTATGATTATTTATTAAATTATAATTTATGATTTCATGTTTCAAATTTTATCATATCCGGAATGTTTACTAGACTCTTGTTCGTACAGATTTCAGTGAGTTATTCCTAAAAATTACAGCCTACAATAAAAAACTACATATTTCCATGCAAAAAAATGGTACCACTTTCAGCACAAAAAATCGGAAAGAATCATACCGCCAGGGAGGTTAAAAAGACAATGGGGTTAATTTACTAAAACTGGAGAATACAAAATCTGGTACAGCTCTGCATAGAAACCAATCCGCTTCCAGGTGTACTTATCGAAGATTACTTGAACAAGTTGAAGTAATATGCTGATTGGTGCCACCATGCAGCGCAGCACCAGATTTTGCACTCTCCAGTTTTAGTAAATCAACCTCTATGTGTTGCAGCACTTAATGGCAATTGTTTCTCTCCCCTCTAAAGTTCCACAAATATCTACTGAGCTTGCCAGAGAAGTCCACCTAATGCAGCTTCTTGTGATGATGTGGCAAGGATACTACACTGTTCCTGAATTCAGGGTAAAGTTGCCTCTCCAGGCTATGCCTGCATCCTCTACAATGGAATGGGAAAGTGTTCCCAGGGGTGTGGCTATCAGCATTGTAACTGTTTATTCACAATCATGCAGCCTTTTAACCACTTGCCCTCCAGAGGATTTACCCCCCTTCCTGACCAAGCCATTTTTTTGTGTTACGGCACTGTGTTACTTTAGCTGAAAATTGCACGGTCATGCAATGCTGCACCCAAATGAAATTTACGTCCTTTTTTCCCACAAATTGAGCTTTCTTTCGGTGGTATTTGATCGCCTGTGTGCTTTTTATTTTATGCGCTATAAACAAAAAAAGACAATTTTGAGAGAAAAAACTATATTTTTGACTTTTTGCTATTAAACATGTCCAGTAAAAAAATTTTAAAAATCAAATTTCGTCATAAATGTAGGCCAAAATGTATTCTGCTACATGTCTTTGCTAAAAAAAAAACCCAATATGTGTAAATTAATTGGTTTACGTGAAAGTTATAGCATTTACAAATGGGGGTATAGATACTGGGATTTGTTTTTCTTTTACTAGTAATGGTGGCAATCAGCGACTTATAGCAGGACTGCGGGACTGCAGCAGGCATTCTGAAACTGGGGGGAACTGCCTTGGTGCCACTGACATCCCCAGTGACACCAATACAGTGATCAGTGCTAATAAAAAGCACTGACACTGTACTAATGGCACTGGGCAGGAAGGGGTTAACATCTGGAGCTATCAAAGGGTTAACTGTGTGCTGTTTCACTATGGGGGCTGTGTGTGTGTTTCACTGTAAGCACACTGCTTTGCATGGCCATACAAAGCAGTGTGCACGAGCTGACGGGAGAGATCTGTGTTGTTTATACACAGGTCTCTCCCCCGTTGGAGAAACTCGGTGATCACTGGGTGCCAGCGAGTAATCACCATCCGGGACCTGGTGATTGACAGCCCAAGCCGCGAATGGCTTGCGATTTACATGATGTACGTGATTTTGTGTACCTGTGCCGCTCTGTAGCAGTATTTCTGTTATAGGGCGGTGTGGAAGCAGTTAATCAGCACCTGGCCACACCTAGTCCTGCCCACTACTTTCTGGATTGGCTGAACTGACTATGCTTCCAAACAACCCCCCTCCGTGATCTGCAGTGCCTGCGAAGGGGAGCATGTGAGACACAAATGAAGGAAGATCAGTTTAATCAGGGAAGGTAAGGAGAGCTTTTTTTTTAACTTTATGAGACTTGTGCATCCCATAGTATTTGGAATTGGGACTTGCTTAGACTGGAGCCTTTGGCTGAACCAAGTTCGCCAATATCGCTTTTTTTTTTTCTAATAAATATTTTGGCACATAATTACTTCAGAACTTTAAAGGCAAATTTGTCTTTATTATATTTTGTATCAAATATAACAGTACAAAGCATGACAATAATGATACTTTAGAATTTTAGATTAACAACCTTGGAGGAAAAGTTAAATCTAAGCCAAGAACATCCCACCTCTAAATATGAAAAATGGAAGGACATATAAATATCCTAATTAACCCACAAGACTCCACCCAATATACATACCGTATATACTCGAGTATAAGCCGACCCGAATATAAGCCGAGGTACCTAATTTTACCACAAAAAACTGGGAAAAACTATTGACTCGAGTATAAGCCCCATCATTAGTATCAGTGGGAGGAATAGTGCCCCATCATTGGTGTCAGTGGGAGGAATAGTGCCCCATCATTGGTATCAGTGGGAGGAATAGTGCCCCATCATTGGTGTCAGTGGGAGGAATAGTGCCCCATCATTGGTGTCAGTGGGAGGAATGGTGCCCCATCATTGGTATCACTGGGAGGAATAGTGCCCCATCGTTGGTGTCAGTGGGTGGAATAATGCCCCATCATTAGTATCAGTGGGAGGAATAGTGCCCCATCATTGGTGTCAGTGGGAGGAATAGTGCCCCATCGTTGGTGTCAGTGGGAGGAATAATGCCCCATCATTAGTATCAGTGGGAGGAATAGTGCCCCATCATTGGTGTCAGTGGGAGGAATAGTGCCCCATCGTTGGTGTCAGTGGGAGGAATAATGCCCCATCATTAGTATCAGTGACACCAATGATGCGGCACTATTCCTCCCACTGACACCAATGACACTTGCTGACCCCTGTTGCAGTATGGTGCTGCTGCAGCCAGCATATGTGGTTGCAGCAGCACCTCTGCACTGCACACTTACCGGCTTTTCCCTCACTCGATTTTCGCGGGTCCGCTCGGCTCCGCCTCCTCGCCCGTGATTGGCCACCTGTGTACCTTTCCTGAGCTACAGTTCTGGCGGCCAATCACCGGTGAGGAGGCGGAGCCGAGCGGCAGGAGTGAGGGAGTGGCCGGAGTGACGGAAGGAGCAGCGCTACCTGGATGGATCATCGTGGGAGCCAGGTAAGAGACAGCAGCCCTCTGCCCACCCCTGTACGTGCCCCCCTTAACGGAGCCTCGCACCCCGAAGCAGCAGATGTCTAGCGGGGGGCTTTAGAAGCAGCGCCCCCTGCTACACATCTGCAGACGTTGACTCGAGTATAAGCCGAGGGGGCCGTTTTTCAGCACAAAAAATGTGCTGAAAAACTCGGCTTATACTCGAGTATATATGGTAGTTACATAGTTAGTGTGGCTAAAAAAAAGACAAAAGCCCATCCAGTTCAACCATAAAAAAAAAAAGTTATAATCCTATACCCACAGTTGATCCAGAGCAAGGCAAAAAAGCCAGCAAAGCATGATCCAATTTGCTCCTGCAGGGGAAAAAACTCCTCCCTGATCCCCCGAGAGGCAATCAGATATTCCCTGGATCAACCTTACCTATAAATATTAGTGACCAGTTATATTCTGTGTATCTAAGAAAGAATCCAGGAATTATTTAAAGCAATTTACTGAGCTGGCCAGAACCAACTCTTGAGGGAGTCTAAAACATAGAAAAGTGACGGCAGGAAAAGACCGAGTGGTCCATCGAGTCTGGGTGTTTGTTTTTGTTGTGCTAATTTTTTTGTCTAGATCTATGCTTTTCCCAAGCATGTTTGAAGCCATTTACTGTTGACTGTGAACTCACCCAAATAATGCATATTTTCTATATTTCTCCACTAAAGTTTGAGTCATTTTTTCAGATATATCAGCTTTCAAAATGTATATGTGAGATGTTAGGAGTTAGGGGGGTGTTTCAAAATGTAGGATAAATAATCTGGATCACAGATGCGGCCAACGACATTAATAACATGAAATCCATCTGCAAGTGCATGCTTATATCAGAGACTAAGCTCTTGATGGACTGTTGCACACGCTTGCTCTGTGCATTGTGCATGTGTCTTATTCTGTGACAAAAGGGATGAGCTGACGTGAGGCTCCCTTATTTCATGTGACAAGCATGTCTTATGTTATATATGTGCACACCACAGAAACATGCCAAGCATACCAGCGTTTCATCTCCACATCTCATCTTTGGAAGGATGAAATTAAATGTGTTAGGATTTTTGCAAGCTATGTTTGCTCAGTACAAGATGGGTTATTGAAACCCTGTTACTGTCAAAGCAACCGCACACCTCCCCTCCCCCTCCTGCGTATACTGCCAATTATTCTTTCTTGACAAAAGGACAATACAATGTAATAATAAGTCAGTGTTGCATAACCTTTTTATCACACAGCCTTTTCCATAACAGCAGTTATCTAGTCCAGGAATTTAAAGCTGCCAACAAGATTGGAGAGATTTGGATTTGACTAGGATCACACAAGTTCACTCTACTGCAAATCCAAGGCAGGGCGTTTTTCAAAGTGCGCTCGTAACCAAGGGCAGACTGACAACTCATGGGGCCCCCGGGCAAAAGGGGATCATGGGGCCCCTGTGTCCTTGCCCAAACTCAAAAAAGCCTATAAAAAAGGTACCAGGGGAATCTCATGGGCCCCCTACTGACCCCGGGCCCTCAGGCAGTGCCCGAGTTTCCAAATGGTCAGTCCGCCCCTGCTCGTAACTGTGCAAAGATTATAATGAAAATTGATGAGTGGCCAAAATCAAGATTAGACTATTTATACAGTATATAGACTACTTATTCAATATCAAGATATAGGGGTTGATTCACTTACCCCTGGTTCACATCTGTGCGGGTGGTGCCGTTGTGGGACCCGCAGAAATACCTGCAGCCGCACCACCCGCACAAAGGAATGGGGGACCCGCGGTTGGGTGCCATTAATTCTCATGGCACGCTGCCTGCACTGGAAATCGCAACCATACTGGGAACCTCAGTTCCCATGCAGGCTGCGATTTCCGATTTCTTCCCTGCGTGTTTCGAGGCACGAGAGTCCATTCAAATGAGTGGGTTCTCGTGCCCACGCAAATCGCGGTCTGCACGGCCGCACATATGTGAACCTAACCAGGGGTGGACTGACAACTCGTGGGGCCCCCGGGCAATAGGGGATCATGGGGCCCCTGTGCCCTTGCCCAAACTCAAAAAAGCCTATTAAAAAGGTACCAGGGCCATCTCATGGGGCCCCCTACTGACCCCAGGCCCTCAGGCAGTGCCCGAGTTTCCAAATGGTCAGCCCGCCCCTGAACCTGACCTAAAACTGGAGGAGTGCAAAATCTGGTGCAGTTGTGCATGGTAGCCAGCTTCTTGTTCAATTAAGCTTTGACAAAAAAAAAACCTGGACACTGATTGGTTTCTATTTAGAGCTGTACCAGATTTTTTACTCTCCAGTAAGCCCTGGTTCACACTGATGCGGTGCAGAATTTGCAGCGTTTTCAGTGCGAATTCCGCACCACATCAAAATTGCACCCCGTTCATGCGAACTGCTGCGGGCGTATAAGTTAAGTTAACAACACCCCGAAATCGGTCCGCAAAACTTGGTGCAATGTGAAGAATCGGATCGCATAGATGTGAATACCCATGCTATCCAATTCTAGTGCAGACCAAAAAAAGGCCTCTGCATGTTTTTGGCACGGGTGTGGTGCGATTAGAGCCATACAAAATGTATGGCTCCAATTGCACCGCACACAAATCACATGTAATTTGCACAGGAATGCAGTGCGGTTCCTGTGAGAATCACATGCGATATACCGAGCCGCACGTACAGTATGTGAACCCAGGCTAAATCAACCCCATAGACTACTTAATATACACCGCCCATTGGATATTTAAAAGTAGTCCAGTCTTCTGAGTAGATTTCTAAACATTAATTACAGTGTCTATGAACTATATTAATGTATATTATAAAATATGTTTTCGGTTTCCCCAACTTAGGGTGTAGTAAACTCTTTATTTGTAACTTTCACCTACAGGTAAAGCTTATAATAATTAGGTAAAATGAATATCTCCTACACATGAACTGGTTAGGAGATATTCTCTTTGAGAGCAGGCGCATGTGCAGGTGACCAGGGATTCCCACGCACATGCAATGTACACTAGCACATTATGAAATTATCTTGCAGGAGATTTTTTTTTTCACCTGTAGTTTACTGCCACTTTAAAGGATAAGTTCACCTTTCGTAACATGTTACACCCATATTCAGGGTGTAACATGTTACGATCTGACCAGCCCCTGCTCCTCCCCAATCCCTGTTTTGACAGCTAGCAGGGGTTTCCCACTCCCCTACTAGCTGTCAAACTTTAAAAAAAAGTGGCTGTGCAGGGCTCCACCCACCCAGTTGCGTCACTCCTTCGCAGCATTTTGTGAATGAGAGACTACAAATCCCAGCAGCCTTAGTGGCTGTCAGCTTGTAGTCGTCAATGAACTACTACGGTGCTGTGGAGCGTTGTGATAGTTCATTGATTCTTTCTGTCAGTATATCTGCTTGCTTGTACATCCTATACATATCGTACGAGCAAGCAGTTGTTCTGACAGATCTGCAGGAGACCTGCATGGCACCAGCAGTCTACAGATCACTGGTGCAATGTGCCATAGGCTCCTGCAGACAAAAATAATAAATGCACATTTTTATACCTGCAAACAAATGTGCATTTATTTTTTTTTACAAAGTGCCAGTTCCCACTACATGTGTTTCAGTAGATTTTTTTCTACATCCAAAATGCACAGAAAGTAGATTATATGGTTGTCAATGTCATAGTTCCCATCAGTGCTTGCAGTTCCAGTGCATTCCAGTTGCAGAAAAAAAAGTAGAACATGCTGCATTTTTTCTGCACAGAACTGTACTGGAACGCAGTAGAACGCATCAAAAATGCACCAAAACTCACTGAAACTCACATGTCCCTAATTAAATTGAAGAAAGGAGAGGAGAAAAAATGAACTGGAATGCATAAAAACGCACTGGAACGCATAAAAAATGCAAAAAAAAGTGTCAAAAAACGTGCATGCAAAATCGCATCCAGAACGCATCTAGATTCTGTTCCTATAGTGTGAACCGGCCCTAAAAGGTGAACTTACCCTTTAAAGGATATGTACATCTACAGTAGTCTTTTCAGTGTTTTTTGTACTATGCATGTAAAATTGATATCAGCTTGAAGTTAAAGAAGACTCAGTGGGGGGGGATTTACTAAAACTGGAGCGTGCAAAATCTGGAGCAGCTCTGCACAGAAACCAGTCAGCTTCCAGGTTTTCTTATCAAAGCCTCATCGAACAAGCTGAATTTTGAAGCCGATTAACTGATTAGCTACCATGCACAGCTCCACCAGATTCTGAGGGCTCCAGTTTTAGTAAAACTCCCCCAGTATGTTACAGATTTTAAATGTTGTTTTTGTATATAGTTTGTAAATATATGTGTACACGAGGAAATCATATTTTCTCATTAAACACATAGGTTCTAGCTCCTTTTGCACAGTGTTACACATTGGTTGTGCTTTACTGCTCTGTCTAATAATCAGTCTAAGCCCTGATTCACACCGGTGTGACTTGTCTTGTGATTTGACAGTTAACCCCCCTGGCGGTATTCCCGAGTGTAGCTCGGGGTAAAGTTTCAGCACCAAAAGCGGTAACCCTGAGCTACACTCGGGAATACCTTTCAGTGTTGCTCTGGGAACCCTCCAGCATTTACCTTGTCCTGCGCTCCCGCGATGTCTCCCCTGCAGCGTCCCCGGCCATCTCCTCCAGTCGATGCCGGCATCTGTCTTCCAGGTTCTGTTCCCTGCGAGTGTCGGGACGTACTGGACAGGGAAATTCAAAAATTTTAAAAGTGACATTCACTAATACACTAAAATCACATAGTAAAACATTACTGTATCAAACCATTTCACATACATGTTGTCCCTAGTGCTTTGTCTTGTGCCCTGCCTGCATTTTTACCAATCTTTCTGCCTGGAAACTGAGAAATGTCCATGGCGTCCAAAAAGCGTCCCTTTAGGTCAAAATCGGTTTTGGACCAGCTAGAAAACAGCGATAGTAAATCAGAACCACTTGCAGAATTGAGTGATAATGATTCGTGGGGAAATTCGTCATCAGACACTGAAAACGATTTTGCAACTTTGCTCAGTGATGTGCGAACTTGGCGCTCTATTTCAAATTTCAGTTTTTTGGTTTGATTACATTATTGAATTAAATTTATTATTATTATATTATTATTTTTATGATTATTTATTATATTATCATTTATGATTTTGTGTTTCAAATTTTATCATACCCAGGATGTTTACTAGACTCTTGTTCGGACAGATTTCAGTGAGTTATTCCTAAGAATTACAGGCCTATAATAAAAAAACAACATATTTCCATGCAAAAAAAGTACCGCTTTGAGCACAGAAATACTGACATAATCAGACCGCTAGGGAGGTTAAAAACCACATGACAAGTCGTACCCTATTGTTGGCAGTGAGACTGTTCAAATTGGTGCATCTCTGACTTTGTGATGCAGCACCAATTTGAAAAAAAAGGTTCCTGCAGTATTTTTTGCATTTTCAGGTGTGACTTGCATAGACATCTGTGCATAAAGTCGCACAGATGTCAGCCAAGTCGCACCTGAAATAGCACTGACCTGCAACTTTGAAATCATGTGACTTCAATTGATTGATTCAGTGTGATCCAGGGCTAATAGTCATCTGACTAATTGAAAACAATGCACTGCCGGTGTGGCTAATATGTAATCCTAACAGTTGTTTATCAGAGTCTGTGTTATTGAAATAGCTAATCCACCTTGCTTCTACTGGCTAATCTTCAAGTTTCTGAATTTGAAGTATATGTAAACCAAAATTTTGTTTTTAGTTTTAGGTAGAGTAGGGAAGGGTTTAAAGGAGAAGTACAGCCAAAGCTATTTTGGCTGTACTTCTCTTGTGGATCACAGGAGTGTCGTTCGATCTGCACTCCTGTGACCCGTTTTAAGCCGACAGTTGGCTAAAGTCCGCTGTCAGCTGACATCTATCAGCAAGTCCAGGTTTGGGAATGATCCCGACTTTAAAGTCGGGATCCACCCATATTTCTAGGCCAGCACCTATCTCAGCCTCTGAGCGATCCACTGAGAGCTTGAGCCAACCGTACCCTCCACAGCCCAGCACTCCAGTGAGCATGTAGGGAGCAGAACAGAGAGTGGTGACTGACAGTCACCAGCTTTCTGCTCATGGAGCACTGAGAACTGAGCAATCAGTGGTCTTTGATCACTCAGTTTAGTATTAGAGACGGTGGGGGACAGATGCAGCATCGGACCGATGCTAAATCCACCTAGGTAAGTATGATTTCTACTAAAACAAAGAAACAAAAACTCAACTTCCCTTTTAAACCCTGCCAGGTGATTTGTTTCCTATGTGTGTACCAATAGTGAACTTTCCCTTTACTTCCTGTCCCAGAGACACAACAGGAAGTAACAGAAAAGCCTAAAGTGAGGGTAATTCCCCTTTTAGACAGTTGTCCCCTGGAACAAGTGTCCTCATTGGACATTTTTCCTTTAACTCTTGTTTTGGGGACAACTCTAAATTTTCAGATTCTTTCCTGGTGAAACTGGGCACCAGTATAAATACAGGAGCAAATCTATCCAATGGGGATACAGCATTAAAAACTTGACAGAGGGTCAAACTTTTCCCAGCTCTTCCAAAAACTAAAAAAAACAAACGGATTCTTGCTAACAGCGAGATTGACTGAAGCAGTGTCTACATTCCACAAGACCTGGAATCCATGGCTTACCCATTTTCTTCCCTCAGACTTTGACAGCAGGCTGATGACACAGAGGACACCTGGTCCTAGATTGGAGATTAACACAAGGCCTGGTGGAGTCATCTAAAGGATAAGTTCACCTTTGGAACATGTTGCATGTTTCACTTGTTTTTAGGGTGGAACATGTAACATGTTCCCATAGCTGCAGCCGCACCCACAACCCCCTCCTCCCTCTGACAGATGTCCCCTGGTGTCCTCATTGGACATTTTTCCTTTACCTCTTGTTTTGGGGGCAACTCTAAAATTTCAGATTCTTTCCTGGTGACACTGGTCACCAGTATAAATAGAGGGGCAAATCTCTCCAATGGGGACACAGCATTAAAAACTTCACAGAGGATCAAACCTTTCCTTGATCTTCCCAAAACTAAAAAAGCAAACGTTTTCTTACGAGATTGACTGAAGCAGTGTCTAAATTCCACAAAACCTGGGATCCATGGCTTACCTATTTTCTTCCCTCAGACTTTGACCGCAGACTGATGACAGAGGACACCTGGTTGGATATTGGAGATTAACGCAAGGTCTGGTGGAGTCATCTAAAGCAGCATTTCTCAACCAGGGTGCCCAGGCACCCTGGGGTGCCTTGAGGCTTCTTCAGGGGTGCCTTGGCAAAATGTCTAAAAATTGCCCAAAACTTGTGTACAAGTCTGCCTTCTAGTTACACAAAGTCTCAGGTTTTCATTGCGTACCATTACGACTTTCTAGCCGCTGGTGTCCTGACAACCAATGACATTATCAGTTAATAAGGAGAATATCAGCTGCCTGCACAGCATCCTAGTTTGACCTTCCCCTGCCCCTCTCCATCAGTGCTGGGGTCACATTAGCTCAGTGATGGAGAAAAACTGAGGGAGAAGAGAAACACTGGAATACTAGTCAGTACCAGCATGCAAAAGTGTATTGGCTTTGGAAGAATAAATTACCTCTATTGTTGGGTGTCCTACATGTGTAGATGTTGCTGCGTTTTATAAAACTTTTAGAATAGTTTTTCACATTTTAGAATGGGGTGCCTTTTTAAAAGTATGGGCAGTCTATAGGCACCCCATTGCCTTAAGACTGTCCATAATTTTAAAGGGTGCCTTGACTGAAAAATTTTGAGAAACACTGATCTAAAGGATACATTACTGTTGGAACATGTTGTATGTTTCACCCGTTTTAGGGTAGAACATGTAACATGTTCCCATAGCTGCAACCATGCCCGCCGTCCCCCACCTCTCACTCTGACAGATAGTATGGAGAGAAGTCTCCCCGTATTATCTGTCAGACCTGAAAACGGCGTGGACGTGCCGAGCTCCGCCCACACGGCCGCGTCACTCATTCAGTGTTCTGTGAATGAGTGCCTACAAGTCCCGACAGCCTTAGCGGCTATGGGCTTGTAGTTTTCAATGAACTACCACAGTGCTGTGAAGCTGATAGTTCATTGAAGCCCATGCAGCAAGCAGATATTCTGACAGGTCTGCAGGAGACATGCATGGCATCAGTGATCTACTGATTGCTGGTGCAATGCTTTCCAGGCTCCTTTGGAAAAAAATATTAAATGCACATTTTCTTCCCTGCAAAAAAATGTGCATTTATTATTTTGTACAAAAGGTGAACTTATCCTTTACCAAGAGGCCGTGGTCTTGTTCAGAAACACTGCCTAATTTGCCTGATTAATTTGGTTCTGTATAAAACGCGGATTAAAGTGGATTGATTACCTTTCTGACTTAAGCACAGCTGCAATTTTTTTGGATATCTTTAGCAGCTCATGGATTGATTTTACTTGTTGCCTGGAGCTCCTTTTTAAATAGACTGATGTTATTGCTTTCTGTATATACGTCATAGTGTGATTTATATAGAACTTATCTCCCCCATCAATTTTCTGTTTTCTGACGGGCAGTATTGTGTCTATAGCTTACCAAAGAACCCCCACCTCGATTCTCCAACTGATTTATACTCCTGCCAATGTCATGTGTTTAGGGGACTGTCAAAGGTTGTTAGTTAAAGTGGTTGTAAAGGCTTAGGGTTTTTTACTATTCTATGCATGAAGGTAAAAAACCTTCTGTGTGCAGCAGTGCCCCCAGCCCCCTCAATACTTATCTGAACCCTATCAAGAGCCAGCGATGTGCACGACAGCCTTGGCTGACCTCTGCCTCCTCATTGGCTGAGCCATTGGCTCCTGCTGCTGTCAATCACTGCCAGTCAGCCAATGAGGAGAGAGGGGGTGGGGCCTAGCCCCAGCTCCATGTGCGAATGGACACATAGAGCAGCGGGTGCCCCCATAGCAAGCCGCTTGTACCCGAGAGAAAGGAGGAGGCAGGAGAGCCTGTGGGGGACCCGAGAAGAGGAGGATTTGGGCTGCTCTGTGCAAAACCACTACGCACAGCAGGTAAGTATGTTTGTGATTTTACAAAAAAAATGAACCTTGGTTTCGCTTTAAAGCTACATTCAAACCTGGAGATACCAGCAATATTAGGACCAGGCTAAATACAGATATACATTTTTCCTGGAAATGCACAGCTTATATACTCTCACCAGCCTAACTATGAACCTTTTACAAATCTAAGCATTTCAAACACAACAAAAGGCATTAGCAAATGTTACCTTTAGTAACATCGTCATGTCAAAATGATAAGTAGATGCGCAGATATAGGCAGTTTAAACTATAGGATAGTCCTATTTCTGTTCTTTCCTATAAGGGCTTATTTACACTTGCGGTATGGGGACAGTGAAAACACACACCGCTGAGCCACATTTTACCCCCTGCAACTGCACCCCCTTAACCTGCAAAGACAGCAGCCAAATGCTTTGCTTCACAGCTGGAATTCTGCCCTCTATTGGACACCCACCGAATGTGACCAATCTAGGTGAGCAGAGCAGCGGAGCAAACACCCAATGCATACGGTTGTATTGCAGAATTTAAGTGGTTAAAATAGGAGATGATGAAGTGACTTATTACCTCCTTACTGCCTGTCAAATGCCTCTAAAAAACAATCCGAACAGGCAAGTGTAAACAATCCCTAAGGCCTTGTTCACACCAATGTGTTTCTTAGTGCTTTTTGTAGAAACGCACTACAGTCCATTTAACATGGTTTCCGATGTGACACATTCACATCTATGCTTTTTTGATCTCCTGGGTTTAGAAAGGGTCAGGGACTTTTTTTAAATGAAAAAATTTTGCATTTTTGATTTAATAAACCTCAATGGAGACGCTACAGAAAATGCATGTACTACGTTTTTGACACGTTTATTATGTGCTTTTGATGTTTTTTTGCATTTTTAAACTGCCCAGCAACAAGTTGAAACAAAAACAAAAGAAAAATGCAAGATGCATAAAAAAAGCATAAAAAAATGTCAAAACGTGCATGAAAAATGAAAAACGCACTGCAAAACAGACAAAACGCATACTGTATTGGTGTGAACCCAGTCTGAGAGAAGTCTGGCCCTGTATCTAACACCTGCGGAGTCTTCCTATTAATTAACGAGGCTGTTTGTTAAATTAAAGTGAACTGCCATCAAAAGAAACTCCAAACAGGTCTACACACAAAAAGAAGAGGCTGAATACCTGCCTTTTTCTCTGTCCTCTGCTAAAGTCCTCTGGGAAAATAACACTTCTATGAATGTTGATCTCTTTGGTCCCCTGCAATACATGTAGATCCCCACTCCTCGAAGTCTTGGTGTTCCAGCGAACTTCTGCAGAGTATTTCTCTTGGAAAGAGACACATTTTGGCAGAACTAACCACAGGAAAGGTATTTGGACAGGGTTTGCTTTAAAATGTACTTTCACATTTGTAGTCAAATTTGATTTAAAAAAAACCACTATATGTTTGCTATGTGTCCCTCTTTATACAGCATACCAAAAAAAAATTAAAAAGGAGATTGTGTCATGGCTGACTACAGGCATATCTCGGCTAGCTCGGCAAGACCTGTAGTTGGCAGGGGCGGACTGACCATTTGGAAACTCGGGCGCTGCCTGAGGGCCCGGGATCAGTAGGGGGCCCCATGAGATGCCTGGTACCTTTTTCATAGGCTTTTTTGAGTTTGGGCAAGGACACAGGGGCCCCATGATCCCCTATTGCCCGGGGGCCCCATGAGTTGTCAGTCCGCCCCTGGTAGTTGGGTTGGGATCTGGCTGGTCCAACTCTCATTAACATCGAGCCTGGGTTCACACTTTTGTGGTGTGGCATATCGCATGTGATTTTCACAGGAACCGCACCGCATTCCTGTGAAAATCACATTCTGTGCGGAGCAATTTGAGTTATGCATTTTGTATGGCTCAAATTGCACCGCATCCGCACAAAAAGTGAAGGACCCTTTTCTTGTTCCGCACTAGAATCGGATAGCATGGTATTCACACCTATGCGATCCGATTCTGAACATTGCACCGCGTTTTGCCGACCAATTTCAGGGTCTTGTTAACTTAACATATACAACCGCAGCGGTTCGCATGAACGGGGTGCGATTGTGATGCAGTGTGGAATTCACACAGAAACTGCTGCAAATTTCGCACCTCATCAGTGTGAACCCAGGCACAATGGAGAAGCCCAGCTACTAAACCTTTAACCTTTTGTTAAGACAGATGGGTTTATTTACTAAAGCTGAGGAGTGCAAATTCAGGTGCACTTCTGCAGAGAAACAAATTAGCTTCCAGGTTTTATTGCCAAAGCTTAACCCCAGGTTCACATATGCGGCCACGCGGGCTGCGTTTTGCCTGGGCACAAGAGCCCAATCATTTGAAAGGATTCCTGTGCCCATGACACGCAGGGAAGAAGTCCCTGCACTTCTTTTGAAAACACAGCCCGCTCAGGAACTTTGGTTCCCAGTACGGTTGCATTTTCCAGTGCGGGCAGCGTGCCATTAGAACTAATGGCATCCGCTCGCGGGTCCGCATTTCTCTGTGCAGGTGGTGTGGCTGCATGGATTTTCTTGCAGATCTGCAGCCGCACCACTCGCACAGATGTGAACCTAGGATAATTGACCAAGCTGAAGTTAGAAGCTGGTTGGCTACCATGCACAGCTGCACCAGATTTTAAGTGAACCAAACCATACATGGGTTGAATTCAGAAAGAATTCTCGTTCGAAAAACTGTTCTAAGACTTTAGTTCGAATTTCACACTATTAGTGGGCCACATCAATGGCCAATTTTCAAGTGACCATCGAATTCAGTGATCAGGTATGTTTTTTGTAAAATAAACAAATTTCTAGTCAATGATGGAAGAATTGAGAAATGCAATTGAAAAAGAAATGAGCATGAGCTGTGACCTGGAAAGAAAAGAAAATTCTTGGTCACGAAAATGAGGTGAAATTAAAGGTGAAATTAAAGGCTTGGTTGCTCGACTTCCAAAAACAATGGTGGCACCATCGGATTACAAAACTAACAAAATTTCTGATTTTCTAAAGAAAATTTGTTCGGAATTTGACCCATGTATGGCCTGCATTAGTAAATCTCCCCCAGAGTGTTCAAATCTAGTACAACTGATGAGATATTTGCTTTCACACAGGGTTAATTATGGTAAACACAGCTTACCAGCCCCTCTCATAAAAGGAGACGTTCCAAAAAAGAGCATCTAAAAATAGTAAGCTGCAATTTTGAAATAATTTTTAAAGGATAAGCTCACCTTTGGAACATGTTACACCCATATCTAGGGTGTTAGATGTAACATTTTCCAGTACCTGCCCCGCTCATCCTCCTCTCCCCTTTCCCTGTGACAGTGGGTAAGGGATCCTCTTTCCCGCAGCTGCTGTCATATTGAAATTGGTGCTCCACCCACGCAACTGTGGCATTCATTCACAAGAAATCGGAGAATGAATAAGCTACAAGTCCCATCTGTCGCAGTGACAGATGGCTTGTGGTTTTCAAAAGACTGCAAGGGTGCTGATGAGCACCCTTGTAGTCCACTAATACTTCCTCCCCCTTTCAAACAAAGCTCATACACAGGTATGGGGAAGAAAGCTGGAGGAAATGTCTGTAGGAGCCCACATTGCACCCATGATCTACTGATAGCAGGTACATGCCTTCCAGAAAAAAATAATGAATGCACTTTTTTTCTGCAAAAATATGTGTATTTATTATTTTTTTTCCTGAAAGCCAAACCTAGCCTTGAAGTTTTGTTATATGAATGGGGACATGTAACAAATACAAAGTAGGTATCATCCCAATTTGGCTGCAATAATGGAATTATATTTTAAAAACCATCAGGGAAGCTTAGAATCCAGGAGGTCAGAAGGCCAAGAAGAAAACGTTGAGATCAACTTATAGCATCTGCAGGAGCCCACATTGCACCCGTGATCTACTGATTGCAGGTGCATACCTTCCAGATAAAAATAACGAATGCACTTTTTTTCTGCAAAAATATGTGTATTTATAATTTTTTTTCCTGAAAGCCAAACCTAGCCTTGAAGTTTTGTTACATGAATGGGGACATGTAACAAATACAAAGTAGGTATCATCCCAATTTGGCTGCAATAATGGAAATATACTTTAAAGACCATCAGGGAAGCTTAGAATTAAAAAGTCAGAAGGTCAAGAAGAAAAAGTTGAGATCAACTTATAGCATCTGCAGGAGCCCACATTGCACCCGTGATCTACTGATCGCAGGTGCATGCCTTCCAGAAAAAAATAATGAATGCACTTTTTTTCTGCAAAAATATGTGTATTTATTATTTTTTTTCCTAAAAGCCAAACCTAGCCTTGACGTTTTGTTATATGAATGGGGACATGTAACAAATACAAAGTAGGTATCATCCTAATTCGGCTGCAATAATCGAAATATATTTTAAAAACCATCAGGGAAGCTTAGAATCCAGGAGGTCAAAAGGCCAAGAAGAAAAAGTTGAGATCAACTTATAGCATCTGCAGGAGCCCACATTGCACCCGTTATCTACTGATCGCAGGTGCATGCCTTCCAGAAAAAAATAATGAATGCACTTTTTGTCTGCAAAAATATGTGTATTTATTATTTTTTTTCCTGAAAGCCAAACCTAGCCTTGAAGTTTTGTTATATGAATGGGGACATGTAACAAATACAAAGTAGGTATCATCCCAATTTGGCTGCAATAATGGAAATACAGTTTAAAGACCATCAGGGAAGCTTAGAATTAAAAAGTCAGAAGGTCAAGAAGAAAAAGTTGAGATCAACTTATAGCATCTGCAGGAGTCCACATTGCACCCGTGATCTACTGATTGCAGGTGCATGCCTTCCAGAAAAAAATAATGAATGCACTTTTTTTCTGCAAAAATATGTGTATTTATAATTTTTTTTCCTGAAAGCCAAACCTGGCTTTGAAGTTTTGTTATATGAATGGGGACATGTAACAAATCCAAAGTAGGTATCATCCCAATTTGGCTGCAATAATGGAAATGCATTTTAAAGACCAACAGGGAAGCTTAGAATCCAGGAGGTCAAAAGGCCAAGAAGAAAAAAGTTGACATCAACTTATAACTTCTACTACCTATAGCTCTAAATCTGCTGATTGAGTTGCCATGAGCTTTTATGGATGGAAACGTGTGCTCATCTATATTTTATCATGTACTCAGTATGAATTGTCCATGTTATGACAGGTTTGTGTTTTTTTTTTTTTTTTTTTACTGAAAGCATTTTTCTACAGCAGTGTAGGTGTACTATGTCACTGCTTCTTTTCTCTCCCTAGAGGATCCAGTAGACAGCATTTTGTAATAACAGATTTGAAGCAACGCGGGGTGAAATCAGTCACTTTTACTCTCTTCTGCAATCACAATCTTTAGAGGACAGTTATCAGCTTTAATGAGCGGTGTGCAGAGAGGACAGTAGCACGCGCTGTCTGTTTAACCTCTACTCTATTCAAGTCTAAAGGCACAGAGCATGCGGTGAGGACACCACCCTGTGCTTCTTCCGGCTATACACAGGTAACAAGAGCAATGATAACACACAATTAGGTAGTGCCTGTTATGACAATGATTGGTTTTGGACTTAATATATGCTTTGTTTGAAAGAATTCCTTTCATTCCTTTGCAGTTTCAGTCATTAGCATGATATCTATCCCTGCAGCTTATCCCTTAACAGAACCATACCAGAGAAGAGGGGATCATCACAAATACCAAGGGAACAGCTTATGAAGGAGACGAGCCATAGTCTGTGTGAAAGACATCCCCAATCTGGCAGGCAGTCTTAGAGAGTGGGCTATTAGCACGGCTGTCATCATTAACAGTACATTGTTAATTTATATTTAAACATGAAACCAGCTATTAGCAACAACAAGATTCCCACTAGCTGTTTGATAGGCAATGTCAGATGTTATTGTGCTCTTAACAAGGGAATGTGACTGATGGGCTGAGTGAGGGAGCTGTCTTCTTGGCCCACTAAACACACAGACCGTGGGGTGACAGCTGTACCCACAGGGCATTATTTAAGGACGGTTACCATTGGATGACATGGGCAGACAGAAAATAAAACAGCCTGTAAAAGCTGAAAAAAAGGCACTAGCTGAAGGTGAAAAGACAGCTATCAAGGACAGTTAACACAATCCCGAAATAAATGATACATAGCTCAGCAAACAGTAAAACAAAACAACGGGTAACGCAGTAAGAAATCGTCTTCTAACATGTAATAATAAACATCAAGAAAATCAGAGAAGGATGGGCACAGAGACCAAGGGGGAGAGAGACTGGGACAGAAGCAGATGGCAGTGTGGAGCGTAGTAATGAAACTGCTAATAAAACTATGGAGTGAAAAACAACACTAAAATCAGCTACACCACGAAGACAGGGATATAATGTGCGACAGCAATCATGGATAGAGACAATGCAAAAGTGGGGGATGAGATGGCTAACAAGAAGAGACACAATGATAAGGGAGACAGGTGACAATCACTAGCAGAGATAAAGCGGCACACGGAATGCATAAGGAGTAGAAAACAGTTACTGACGTAAGGCAGCTAATGAGCAATGAAACTGAGACATCTATTATTGCTTTTATTGAGAGAAGGTAAAAAGACATGAATAAATGATCGTACAGTTTTATATACCATACTTTACAAACATAGGAAATATTACATATATAAGGTAACAATTAAATGTTAAATGCACCTATGAACTAAAACCCATAACCTTCCACCCCTTCAACCATTGCAAGCATATCACAGAGATTGGACATCTGTTGCCACTGTTCAGGACCAGGTAGCATTTACAGGCTGCGCGTTCTATAGTTCCTTCTCATATTGCAGCAAAGTGGAGTGCCCATCCATAGGGATTACTTAGCTATCACATACCGAAGTGCAATCCTGCTGGATTCTTGATTGTGAGGGTCCTAGAGATAGGTGGTCATGGGATGATGGTGAGTGTACATCCATGTGGGGCACCAGTCTGAGAACAGTGGAGCACCTGTCATTTTAATACAGAGTTCACAATCAAGAATCCAGCACGATTGTACTTTAATTTCACATATTGGGATTGCACCCTAAACCAGTTTATAGATGTTTGTTGTTTAATACTATAACTCTGGATATGAATTTGTATTGTTTATATAATTTATGCGTGGTCTATATGGTATTTAATTTGATGAAATCACAATTAGAACTGCTGTACGATACAATTACATTTTATTTACAGGAATATCTCATAAGCACAGCAGCATCTTTTATTTTTCATCACATACCAAAGGCCAAACCAGTAGATTATAGCACCAGGACTTTGGTAGACCTGTGCATTTCATTTCATATCTAATCAATTTTTGGGCCAAAAAATGTACTTTCGGAGATTAGGGTGTATACAAATCTCTGAATGGGCATAGTAATGAATGTCAAGGAATCTTACAAATGTAATAACGAAATTAATGAATACATTTGTTTCATTCGGATGACGTTACATGATGCATCAGTAGTTCGGGCCCATGAGGAAATTATCTCAATTTTCAAATTTGCTCGATAATTCGGATTTGAGTACATTTACAGTTTAAATTGAATTTGTAATTGTCAGAGTGAGTCATTACAGTTCTACAGTCTAATGCAATGCTTAGGTTTGGTAAAATTTTGGGCCACTGAATTTTGCATTACTTATTCTGCTGCATCAGAAAACACTGAATACTTTTCACATATGAATAATGAATCCATCTGAAATATTGATACCTTAAACTAATACATAGCAAACTTTTGAAAAAACGCAACATTTTTTGAATCCACCCAGGCCAACAAATATACTAAATCATTACTGAAGCTATAAAGCGAATCCCAAAAATGAATCGGTTCAACATAGTGAATATGACAAAACCAAATTATTCAATGAATTAATGCATCCAAAATTAAACAAAAATTTCCGGTGTACACATGTCTAGACTTTGGTGCTGGTATCTTTCAATACAGCAAAGGTTGGTCTTTAGTGTAGATGTCCAAGTTCAGAGCATGAATTCACAAACCTCATGACTAGTAAGTGTTGTTGGCCCTGAACATGCCATGGCAGTGAAAACAGTGGAATGTCTGAATGTATCATCTTTATCCTATGGGCACTTGTAATGGGGAGATTATATGTGGGTGTAGGTGGAAGCACTGGATTATCTACAAAAGTAAAGGTACAATTTTCCCTAAAATTAAGATAAGGTTACAGAACATGTTAAAAAAAAAGGTAGTTAATTTAAAGTGTTATAAGGGAAGAATTGGTGCTGCCATTGCTAGCCTTCAGAAGAAAATACTATATGCCTGGATATGTCTGTTTCACCACCTCAGACAGCATTAAAGTCAAAGCATCAATGTGACAGCCATGGAACAAGCATTCTCGCGTAGAGTTCAGCAATGGCAGCTTACCTGATTCTCTTGTGACAAAGTACACATGGGCATGTATTTGTTGTGTCAGCGCCACATGGTTGTCTTGCTAAACACTAAAAAGACATAAACACCTTATGGTCATTGAACAATGTGCAGTATCAGGGGCGGACTGACCATTTGAAAACTCGGGCAGTGCCCGAGGGCCCGGGATCAGTAGGGGGCCCCATGAGATGTCCCTGATACCTTTTTTATAGGCTTTTTTGAGTTTGGGCAAGGACACAGGGGCCCCATGATCCCCTATTGCCCGGGGGCCCCATGAGTTGTCAGTCCGCCCCTGTGCAGTACCCATGGCAACCAATTAAAAACCAAACCACCCTTCCCTGTCCTAACCACAAAAATGAAATCGGATTGGATACCGACATTTTCAATATCTTATAAAATAGGTTTGTGCAAGAACTAGCATGGTGCACACACTGACATTTGTAATAAATGCAAAGGTGCATTGTCTTGCCATATTGCATGCATTGTAATACAAAACATGAATGAGCAGAAACAAAACTGAATGCGCCAACTCTCAACAAAGAAGATCATTGACAAGTTGACTGGTGGAGATCTTTTAAGGCAGTCTTATTGAAAAGTATCAGTATTCTGTAAAGAATTAAAGAATAATATATTATGCTTTTTTTTCAATGGTAAGCTTTATTATGCAACATAACCAATTTAAATATAACCATTAAAAGACTAAATATAGTATATCCTTATTAAGTTTCTGACTTACATGCAGTCTTCATATTGAAATCTAAATGTTCCTAAAACTCAGCAGATATTGCTATCTCACAAAGGAACCCATGCCAGCACATTGTGAAATCATGAAAATAACATATCACATATATTTGCATAGAAGTCATTGTACTGGTGACTGTGGTATAGTTGTAAAGATACCACAGCTGGATTTCTCATTAAGCACATGCAGGCACTATGTTTAGGGCCCACAAAGGATGTAAAAATAAAATGGTTTGCAGAAACTAGCACTTTCCTCCTTCTCTTTTACCAAAAGAAAGCCTTCTATTTTCTCTTAACACCCTCTCTGCTCTCTCATCAACACTTCTATCACGCTATTCTTTGGCCGCTAACTGGGCACTTTTAATAGTCTGTGTGTTCTGTGCCAAGAGTCTACTAATGTACAGCTAGAACCAGAACACGTCCTGTTCTAAGGAAAGCACCGTGTCTCAATGACATGCTGGTTTTCCCAAGGATACTTTCTGTCTATGTTGTGGGTGGCCCGTGCAGGATTGACACCTGCCTTGTCTGGGAAAAGACATACACTTTCAAAAAATGCCTGCCAAATGTGTTCTCTAGCTGTCTTGTGAATCTACAGGCATTTCCTCAAACACAGCATAACTGCTGCTGTACCATCCTATAATGACTGTATGCTGCAAGGAAGGGGGGAGGTAAGGTTGTTTATGTAAGTGGGATGATGTAGTGCAATGTACTCCAAGCCATGGTGGGGAGCACTCAGAGAGGGATCCAGTAGGGAGCAGCACTTAAGACCGATGAGGAAAAAAATCCAGTACTAGAAGATGCCGTAAACTATTTTCATTGAATTAAGCTGCACTGCTACAAAGATGACTGTGGCCAGAATTCCCTACTAAACTGTATGTTTGTATCACACTAAAAGACAGAGTAGTCTTTAGAATTTCAGCTCTTGCCTAAGAGAGATTTGGTCACTCTGTTGACTTCAATCATGGATGTTCATAATTCTGAACGGCACAAAGGAGGAGTGGTGGTGGAGGGGGGGTTTGGCTGGAGGAAAGAGCAAGCTTCAATCCTTTGCAGAAACATCGGAGCTTTCTCATATAGGCCCAACATTAGGTGTAAGGCTTAGTACACGCCATGAAAAAATTGGATGAAAAATACTGCTTTCAGAGCAATCGTCCCATAATCTGAATGTTAGTACACAGCTTTTGAGAGCCAATTATGACAGTTCATGTTAAATTTTTGAAGGGACAAGCATGAAAATTTATCTTGTACGATAACAGAATAATTTTTGTTTAATCAACACAGTATTCATTTGCTCAGAAACTAAAGAATATATGATAATACATAGTTTCATGGTTGGTAAGTTTGAATAAAGACACCAGTCCACCCAGTTCAACCTGTGTGGATGTGTGTGTGTTTATGTCAAAAACATTGCTCGTATTCCTGTATATTGTGTTCATCAAGATACCTGTCCAAGAGTTTTTTAAAAATATCAGTTATTCCTGCTGCAAATTGTGGAAGTTAGTACCACATCCTTACCGTCCTGACAGTGAAAAGCCTATTACGCAGTTTAAGGTTAAACCGCTTCTGTTTCAGTTTCATTGAGTGACCCTGTGTTGTCTTACACTCCCTGAGACTGAATAGTTTATTCCCTATACTAGAATACAATACAATACATTACATCATTGCGAGAAGTTGTATTCTGTCTTACAAGAATTTTTGTAACTTTAGTAACCTATTAATTTTAGATATGAGACTAGCATGTCAGT
This sequence comes from Staurois parvus, assembly GCF_062004578.1. Classification (NCBI taxonomy): domain Eukaryota; kingdom Metazoa; phylum Chordata; class Amphibia; order Anura; family Ranidae; genus Staurois; species Staurois parvus. Next base: position 487,432 of record NW_028317821.1, on the reverse strand, counting down.
GCTATGAGAGAGCATCAGTATGAGACTAGCAAAAAATGGACAACCATCCGTCCGATATTCTGTGTGTATACCAGCTGGAGCAAGTATGTGTAGGCACTCCAAGCTGATATCTTGCTGAAATAGGGACCAGTGAGTATAACAAAAAGAGAGCACACCAAACTTTCACATTTCCTCAGCAAAACTGATTTTATTGAATAAAGAATAATACTCACAAGGAAGTATAACAAGCATTAAAGGTCCTCAAAGGAACTTGGGAGAGTAGAACCAGTGTGAGTCACATCACGAGGGTAGACTCTCAAAGTGATTCTGACGCATTTCGAAGGGGGTCCCTTCTTTATCAGAGCCCCCTTTGAAACGCATCATATTCACTTTGAGAGTCTACCCTCGTGATGTGACTTACACTGGTTCTACTCTCCCAAGCTCCTTTGAGGACCTTTAATGCTTGTTATAATTCTTTGTTTGTGAGTATTATTCTTTATTCAATAAAATCACAGTTTTACTGAGGTAATGCACAAGATTGGTGCGCTCTCTTTTTGTTTCACTTTACAGTATCGGTCAGGTTTCCCCAGCCTTGTTCTAGAGCTGTTTCTGTTTCTACCAGTGAGTATAAGACTGGGAGGAGTGGTTAAAAAGTTGGGAGGGGGCTACAAAAGTATAACTAATCTAAAAGTTAAACTTCAAGACTGCATATCTCTGTTTCATATACACTAGAAAAGCAAATTCCTGTTCATTTTAAATGCCCAACCATGTCCAGAAGAAATAGGTAAACAATTATTTCCTTTACACATGATTGAATAATTCAAGTTAATATTCACACAATTTATTGTGTAAACATTCTCAACTCTTATAGAAAAGTAGCCTTAGTATCTCACGGCAAAGTTTTATTAAGACTTGGCGTCCATCCCTAAGGTTTCTTTCACTCTTTCTCAGGATTTACATTGTGCAGTTGATTGTATCTGTGCACCATGAGCATTCACTGGGTAGTGCATGTCAGCCTCTTAATAGAGGAGTTTGCAGTGTTGGTTTATCTTCAACAGACAACAACTACAATTGCCATTTTGTTTTTTTTTGCCTGTAGCCTCCCTGGCGGTATTCCCGAGTGTAGCTCGGGGTAAAGTTTCAGTACCACAAGCGGTAACCCCGAGCTACACTCGGGAATACCATGCGACGCTGCTCCGAGATCTTCTCTTACCTTGTCCTTCGCTCCCGTGATGTCCCTCCTGCAGTGTCCCCTGTAATGTCCTCCAGCGATTGCCGGCATCTGTCTTCTGGGTTCCATCCCCTGCGACTTCGGGACGTACGGGGACAGAACGGCGGGATATTTGAAAATGACAAAAATTGACATTCACTAAAATAACAGTAAAACATTACTGTATCAAACCATTTCACATATATTTTGTCCCTAGTGCTTTGTCCTGTGCCCTGCCTACATTTTTACTGTTCTATCTGCCTGGAAACTGAGAAACGTCCATGGCGTTTTTGGTTTGATTATATTATTGAATTCAATTAAATATTATATTATTATTTTTTATGATTATTTATTAAATTATAATTTATGATTTCGTGTTTCAAATTGTAACATACCCGGGATGTTTACTAGACTCTTGTTCGGACAGATTTTAGTGAGTTATTCTTAAAAATTACAGGCCTACAATAAAAAAATACATATTTCCATGCAAAAAAAATGTACCGCTTTGAGCACAGAAATATGGACATAATCAGACCGCTAGGGATGTTAATGATTGCTTATGCTTGTTAATCAATAAATTGTTATAAGTGACACTGGAGTTAGTTGACAAAATGTTCTTTCTTGTGATGCTGTAAAGTCACTTAAGGCTAATAATAGGAAAAAAGGTCATATACAATGCATATTATCATAATTTTCAAACAGTGAATATGAAGTCTTTGGGGTACTCTACTTGAACAAATGAACCATTACAAGCTTGCCTAACTTAAAAGAAATGGTTTCCACCCTGTGGTGGAATCTCCGAAGAAAAGCTTTTCTTTCTTTTCATTGTTTCTTCAAGTATTCCCATAAATGGTTAATCCAACATTCCATAAAGCAGAAAGCAAGCCTGGTCATTATAAGCTTGATAGCTCTCTTTTACCATTTTCTCCAACTGAACACAATTCAGGTTATTTATCACCTCAAGACTAGAGCAGATCTGGGGCAAAGTGATTGCTCCATATTTATCAACAGAACACATTCCATCAATTTCTCTGAAACAATTACTTTGACAAATATGGATCACTCTTCTCTATATTGACCCACATTCCAGTGATAAATAACATATTAGCATAAGCTATAAAACAATATGAAATGAGCTAGATTATTCTAAGAGAAAGCGATATGCTTTGACAGACAATCATGGATAGTTAGAAAGTATTTTGTCACAAAAGTTTTCTACAACTTTCCTTAAACTGGATATCTCCTCCATTCACTAAAAATAACACCAGCAAACAGCTCTGCATGCTGATATCATCTTACTTTCATTAATTATACTTTTTTTTTGCTTTTAATTACAATTACTGTTTTTCCACTTCATGGTTGAGTGAGGCACTGGTGATGTAACCAGGGCCTCACAATTGCATTCTGGGAGAAACCTACCACATGTTCCAGGAGTTCATTCCCAGAGTCCTAGGCAGAGATCCAGGAAAGAATGCAAAGAATAAAAAGTCTACAATTATTTATAACTGTTTGTAGAATCCCATTTCTAAACATTTCTAAAGGTGTCTTTGTTGTAATTTGTATAGAAAGGGTGAAGGTCCTTTTTAATACAATGACAACAGAAACTTGTATAATGCTAAATAGGGCTATTCTGTCCACATATGCAGATAACATGATCTTAGTTTGACATCAGTTGGTACCCCCTAGAAAGTTGTAAAGCTGGTAGACTAGCCATGTAATTTAAAGAGGATCTTCATCCTAGAACACAAAAATTGAAAGTCAGCAACTACAAATACTGTAGCTGCTGACTATTAATAAAAGGACACTTAACTGTCCAGGGATCCAGTGCTGTCCTCAACTGGGTTTGTTCTTTGCCCGTTTTAAAGTCTCCAGCACCAGCATATTTACTGAGGGTAGCCGGTTGTGACTTCTTGCACCTTCACAGTCGGTTTCCCACTGCACATGTCCTAGCCATGCTGCGCTTTGTGAAGACTGTGGGAAAATAGGTGGACTTCCAAAGTGGGAGCGGGTACCTATCAAAACTAGGTACCCATTTCCCCCAAAAAATGTATTATGCTAAAGGTGGTGAGTGGGGGAATAAAGTGGAACTTCCCCTTTAGGGTGAAGTTCTGCTTCAACAAACATTCTGCCCTGCAATATGAATAATATCATATACCCAAAACCTACCTTGATGTATTTTTATAATAACACATGTGCTTTCTGTTTTCACTGTATGTTAACAGGAATGATCATTTTCTTTTCCATTTAGAAAAAATGCAATTCAAAATTAGTCAGACTTGTGGGAATGTCTTTTTAGTTCTTTCATCTAACTATCCAATTATTACAAACAATGCTCAGATTGGCCACATAGCTAGCATGATTGGCAAAAGTCCAAATACCTAAGCTATTTGATCTGAAACAACTGTAGGCATTTGGCAGATACGACTTTGCATTTAGGAGGGTGGGTGATGGAGCAGTACAAGCAACCGGCTGATATAATGCTTCCGTACCTGAAACCTAACCATGTTTACAGACATATAAGAAAGAGCTTTTGAATCTCTGAGGAAAAGAGAGAAGAATCTTTGAGTGCCTTCAGCAAATGTCTCTTTCATGTAGGACTCGAAAGAAATACCTAAAAGAAGAAACACATGACCAGAAATCTTTAGTGAGTTATGCCAGAGATATGCCCCCATATACCAAGACAGCATTGTAGAATATATTGAGAATGTATCACTTTTAAAGTGAGTCTCTAGGCTTGGATAGAGTAGGGAAGGAACCCCAGTCAGGTTTTTTATTGCTCTCTGTGCCTCTTGTGGGGGAATTCAAACTCACTATACTATGTCCTGGTGACTATTGTCGCTGAAACAGAATGTAGTGGGAAAAAATATAACATTGTCGTAGGACATGATGGGATGGGAAGTCTACAATGAGCACTGAAAACTGTCTAAGAGGCTATTTGCCTTACTTTGAAGAGATTTTCAATCACTTCCTATTGTGTCTCATACATCCCATAAGGCAAGCAGATATTCTGACAGGTCTGCAGGAGACCTACATGGCATCAGCGATCTAATGATCGCTGGTGCAATGCTTTCCAGGCTCCTGCAGATAAAAATAATAAATCCACATTTTTTTACCTGCAAAAAAATGTGCATTTATTATTTTTGTCAAAAAGGGGAACATATCCTTTAACAAGTATTTAACCCTTGCAGTGGGGGGCAGAGGTTATTTTGTGGGGTGAGGCAGAGATGGGCTTTAAGCAGATAAATGTGATGCTACCATTACTGTGTATCTATGAGGTATGAGGACCCATATACAGTGTACTGCTAGCTTCGACATTTAATGGATTTTATTTCCAGAAATCCTCATAATCATTTTAGATTCTGTCTAAACTATAAATCGGAGCAGGGTCTGATAAAGTAAATGAAATATAGTGAAGAATTAGGAATGGTGGCTGATAAGAGCAGGGGGAGTTGGATAACGCCAGCGACTGCTAAGAGCACAAAGCAAGGGCCAACAAATACTCTTCCTTTTTGTGTAGTTCACTCATATTCTCTGCTGGCTCTAACAAGATAACATGCTGTGCAGAAGAGGGATGACATAAAAGGCAAAGATAACAGCATTTTATAAACTGGTAAAATAATAAGCAGCTATTGTCTCTAGCTTAGCTCGAAATTTTATTGCAGAAAGTCATTTCCTGTGGCATTTTATGCAGAGCAACCCAAAGTGGTCTGCTGCATGGAATATAAAAAGGTCGCGGGCAAAGTTTGTGAACACTGCGAGAGAATGAAGACATGTTCCCATAAATAACAGAGACACCATGCTTTTAAAGTTAGCCTGATTTGTGTTTATAATGCTTAAACCCTGTCCAGTGCACCATCCCCAGCTGTGACTTGTGTGCAAAGCAGCCTTCATAACTGCAATTTGAGTGAGAAAGTGTATGTCTTTCTGCATACTGCCCTTGCTTGCCCTGTCTTCCTGCAAGCTGCTAGCACTCACTAGATCAGAGTGACCTTCAAAGTCCTTGAGGCAAGTGTTCTATTGAATCAAAGCTGCAACACACTTCCGCCTTCAAAGAGCCGGAGCCATTAACCCTTGCAATGAGGGAACAGCACACGCTGTATTACAAGTCAATATAGATTCCTTCCTTTGTTGAAGACCACTAAGATTTGTTCTTTTAGAGGAAATAGCTCAGGTGCCCTACAACCATAGTTGCCATTTGGAACTGCATTTCAGCGAACAGAACAAGCCACTTTGTCGATTTTAAACTGGGAAGAAAAAAAATCTTTCAAAATAAATGTGTTCAATCACAATTTGTGCAGAAGCCGTTCTTTACATGAATACATGTCTGCCGGTCTTGGATTTTAAGTCTTTTGTTCACTTCAAAATCTTGGCCTGGCTGACACTGATTGAAGCCAGGTGGTCTCAGCACACTCTTTAGAGGGCTGCTGAATTAATGGCTTGATTTTTGCTAAGCAACAGGTTCACAAAGTATGTATAGCCATTTTTTTTTTGGTTTTAGAGTAGAGTAGGGAAGAATTAGAAACCCTAAGTGTTTTTTTTTCTGTGGTCTTGCTGTGAACATTTCTATCTATTTGTCCTTGTGATTATTGTTATTAAATTTGCAATGGCAAATCCAACATTTTTCCGCAGTCACCAGACTCAAAAAAGCCTATGAAAAACGTATCAGGGGCATCTCATGGGGCCCCCTACTGACCCCAGGCCCTTGGGCAGTGCCCGAGTTTCCAAATGGTCAGTCCGCCCCTGCACCTGTCCAATGATTGTGGTCTAAGGGTGGAATTCCTCCACTCCTCTTAGTTCTTGTTGCATCTCTAGAACAGAAAGTGAAGGAATATCTTAACAGGACATGGATCAGAAAGCAAATTGACAAAGTTTAGGCTATACATACACTTTAACCTCTTCTTTCTCACCAGCTGTACATAGTCACCTTCTTTTACCTTCACTCCACCACCAATCTATTCAGATGCTGAAAGCAAAGTTCCAAGTTTGTACTGGCAGAACTACTGGCCTGAGCCAGTAGGAGGGAGGTTCCCAGGGATGAGTAGTAGTGTGCTAACAGAAGATTTCCTATCCTTAGCTGCCTGTTGCACTTATAAGCAGTTAAACTGGGTCACCTGGCACCATTCAGACCTCCATCAGATCAGGAAACATGCAAGCTGGCAGAGGAAATCTTCCACCATTCAAATACTCTGCTATGTTGTGCCTGATGGCATCATCTAATGCCGAGTGCAACAGAGGATGTGAGTAGTTAAAGGCTTCCTTGTGTATTTACAAGTGACAGTTGCAATTGGGAAAGCTGTCAGAGTGGATTCTGTGCTGATAGAGGTCTGAATGAGGTCAGCTTACGCAGCCTTTGCAGCCTATGCAGTAGCAGCAGTAAACGATTTTTCAGGCATTTTGTAACTACCAAGCACTGCATCACAATGCTGTGCATTACCAATTGTGCAACACTTCATTCCTTATACCATTCACTTCATTTCCTATTCTGCACCACCTAATTCCATTTGCCATGCTCTTCATTACCTCTTCCACACCATCTCATTCTATTTGCCATACTGTATCATTTCATTCCCTATTCAGCAATGGATTATTCCATATGCCAAGTAGTATGTTCCCTATTCAGCAGCACCACATTCAGTATGCCATTCTGTATGTTCTCTATTTTTTACTGTTTCATTCTGTATGACATGCTGTAAATATCTTATGCTACATACAGGCTTGTAAGTGTGTGCAGCATGGTGCGGTGACAAAAACACACACAGTCCGGGTGCAATGTAAGGAATTTGTATTGATGAAAAGCAAAAACAGTTCAGAACAAACCCAGTTAGAAAACAGCCCAGCCAGGAACGCTCATGGATTCCAACAGCGTGTAGAGGAGCTGGTTTCAGACTGACAGGGCTTGTTAGGAGTGGCTGAATGCGGCCTAGCCATCTCAACGCCCAGCAGGAAGAAGTCCAGAGAAGTTGCAAACCCTATGCTTTCTCCTCCTCATCTGGAAACTTTCCCTGCTGCTAGTACTGTCCCTGACAGACAGGGTACCTGTCCCTACACTACTCACACACAATTACATACCAAAGCCTGGGTGCAGGGACTTAATAGTCTCTGCTGACCCAAGATGGCCCCCAAGAGTCACCTTGATCCAGCTCAGCCAACCTGAACGCTGTCTCCAGGAGCCAGGAAACCACAGAGAATCCAAGTTTCCAGTTGACTTCCTCTCCAGACTGTGATGCCACTCCAGTCAGGCACCACCTGAAGTAGAGGAGCAGACTGCACCTGCCTACAGGCAGATTCCATAGGCTTCTTTGTACATATTATATTTCACACCACCCTTTTGATGATTAGGTTTTGTGCAATGGTGTTTTTTCTATTGAGGAGCCCATTAAAATTGAGCCCTGTGATTTCTAGTCACACCCTTGCTCCCTGCCCCTATGCAACAGCAATCACCAAATATCAATGGCGTTTCATGATAGGAAGGGGGTAAGTAACATTCTCCCCAAACCTGGAAGTACCAAGTATTTATCTTTCTTCCCAGAGACCAAACAGCAAGAAATTGAAGGAAATGTAATGTATGAGCAAACCGATAGTTTACTTTTTATGGCAATATAAATCCAATAAATTACAAGTACTGCACAGTGATGTATTTAAACATTGACATTTTTATAGATCTATAAGGACATATCATATCTCAAGTTTTTGCCTCGAGACTTAAATTGCCGTCTCCTGTTAATCCATCTTTCATGTGCAGATTGGATCATTTGGAAACGAATGGTAATATCTTCATTTGATCCCCTTTCACCTGCCATGCATATTCACTATTAGTACCTCTTAGATTATTTTCCATCACTGTCTATAAGGCAGGCAGGTCATCTCTACTCATCTTTACCGTATTAAAGGAGATGAATAGAAAATAAGATGAAAATTTCCATCTTGCTGGATCTCTTGTCATGCAGATGCCTGTCTCTCTTGAGAGATCATTTGTGCTTTGCAAGTGGTATGGCTGTCATATGGTTGTTTGAGATAATTAAGAGAAACTGACCCATCTCTGGCCACCCTACTCAACAGATTATATTTGTGGACTTTTTTTGTAAATAGTGCAGGCAGATAATTTAAAAACAAAATGCGTTATGCATAGTCATATATTTTTCTGATCACGTACATAGTTTTCTGGTATGTGTGCTCTTGTTCGACCATTGCTTAACTAGCCAATGAAAAGTCAGTACATTACTTTCCAATGTTGTGGTTGCAGTTCGTGTGTTTTTTTCTGTACCTCATAGATTTTTAAGTTCACCCAATAACAAAACAATAAAAAAAAATTAAAAAATACCTTGTTATTATAAAAAGGTCCAAATAAAGCATAAATTACGATACCATATAAAGTTGAACACAAAGTGTTACTAAACCCAGGACTCTGCATTCACTATATCCGGTCTCCCACAGTACACAGAACATGGAAATTAAATTATTTTAGTAAATATAAACTGCTAAGTACCTTTTCTCATCAGCAGTTTATAGCAGTCTTGTGACTTCTATCCAAATCCAGCTGAGCACTGGTTAATCTTGTAGGAGGAGTTTTCATTCTCCTCTTACTGTCCTATGAGGCTGCATAACCCTTGACCCTCTGTCTGGACAGTGTTGATTGGCCCTATGCTGATCACATGCACCTTCCCCCCCTAAAAAACTCTTTAGCAATATACACCAAACAGAGCATGTGCAGACTTGCCACTGTTGCTCCAACTACTGTATGGCAGCTGGATTGGGGACAGCAAAAGAAGGGGAGGAGAGGAAAATACAGGATCAAACAGCCTTATTACACAATGCAGAGGATTAACCCCTTAGGTTCCACCATGAGTATAACAAGCATTCTTTTTGTATATACAGACTGATTTTACTGTTGTGGGTTTAGTCACAGTTTAAGACAAGCACTGCCAATGGCTTTGTCATTTTGTCCAGTCAGTCCTAACATATACACCCTCTAAGGCAGCACTGCTGGCTCGGTGACCTGACTTTTCTCTACTGCTTCTAAAGCAATGTAGCTTGGTCACCTCAATAATAATAGCAAACTGATGTTGTCATGACTGTCCTTTCTCCTTCTTTCAGCATGTTCCTTATTAGCACATGTGTGGAACAAAGCCTCATTGGCACAGTCTTGGCCCTCCATCTCCTATTCAGGAGGGTCTACTGTACAGGAAATTAAAACAGGCTGATATCAAAATTGTTTGGCTTTTTTAAAATACATTTAATATTTTTAACAAATATGTAACTGTGTTAAGTGGTGTTTTCCTATATCTGCATGGAGCTCAGCTTCAAAAATATACTATCTATTCTTAGAATTTTAAGACCTGAAGATCTCTAATTATAACTAAAAATGTTTGAAATTGGTCAAGTGAAATGTATAACTGTCACAGTACAATGTCTACTCCCTGTATATAGTCCCTGAAAGCACTCTCCCTTTGGCTTCTTTGTCTGTATGGATTGCATGGGTTGTTACCGACATGTGGTGAAAATTTCATTACCTTTATAAATATATTTACAGAGAAAAATGGAGACGTGTTAAATATTTATTTTACCCGCTGTATACAATGTATGTATCATACATGAGAAAGTGCATTTGTGATTGTGAAATATTAAAAACTTCATTGTTCAGATATAAATAAAACTAATGTAAAGCATTAGGTGATCTTCACAGACAATTAATACTTTGCAACTTGGCTAATATGGTGAACTTTTGTATTGTTCTATTGAGCTAACATATGAAAGTGTGCTAAGGCCTGTTAGGAAAATGTAATGTTATGCATATCAAGCAGATAGCTTCCAGCTGTCATTTATGCAGTCCTTATTTGAAACCGAAATAAGGATTCTTACTGGCTGCTATTGGCAGCAAGAATGGGCCCCATACTGTCCTCCCCTATAAACACCCCTAGGCTAACCCACAGATATCAACAGATTATTCTGTCAGTGTTTAGCAGGTATACAAACTCATACCTACTGTATTAGCTAGGGAACCAAGATTTCTCATAACATCGTGTCATTATTACATATTGATTGGAAGGAAAACATGAAATCTTTAGCTATATATTATACCCTTTACATTGTGCAATAAAATCTGTCAGTCCTAGAATTTCTCTCCATCTTGATGTTTAGCAGCTAACATTTCCACTAAAAGCATTTCTTCCTCAGTAACTGAATAACCCTATGTTCTAACTAGCAGCTTCAAGACAAAGTGAAAATTCTTGCCCTCAATGTTATTTCTGCACCCTTGTTGTTTAGTTATTTTCATTTTTCATCTGTTAAAAAAAAAAGAAAAGATCTAGATAAAGTCTGCTAAACATCACTATAGCAACAAGTGATTAAGAAGTCCTCCAAAATGGTGGGCATTTCGTATTAGCCAAACAGTAAATTTTGACAAGAAAAAAAATCTCTCAATCTAACTATTTATCCGTCTATGTATTCTATCTATTAAATTGATCTATTTATTTATCTATCTATCTATCTATCTATCTATCTATCTATGTACTCTGTCTATGAAATGAATCTATCTATCTATCTATCTATCTATCTATCTATCTATGTACTCTATCTATGAAATTAATCTTAATCTATCTATCTATCTATCTATCTATCTATCTATCTATCTATGTACTCTATCTATGAAATTATTCTATCTATCTATCTATCTATCTATCTGTCTATCTATGTACTCTATCTATGAAATAAATCTATCTGTCTATCTATCTATCTATCTATCTATCTATCTATCTATCTATCTATCAAATTGATCTATCCATCTATCTACTCTATCTATCTATCTATCTATCTATCTATCTATCTATCTCTCTATCTATCTATCTATGTACTCTATCTATGAAATTATTCTATCTATCTATCTATCTGTCTATCTATGTACTCTATCTATGAAATTAATCTATCTATCTATCTATCTATCTATCTATCTATCTATGTACTCTATCTATGAAATTATTCTATCTATCTATCTATCTATCTGTCTATCTATGTACTGTATCTATGAAATTAATCTATCTATCTATCTATCTATCTATCTATCTATCTATCTATCTATCTATCTATCTATCTATCTATCTGTCTGTCTGTCTGTCTGTCTGTCTGTCTGTCTGTCTGTCTGTCTGTCTGTTTGTCTGTCTGTCTGTCTGTCTGTCTGTCTGTCTGTCTGTCTGTCTGTCTATCTGTCTATGTAATCTATCTATCAAATTGATGGTGGGCATTTCATACTAACCCAAACAATCCCCATATTTTGTTGTTGTCATTAAAATTTCCAAGTGCATCTGAAATATATAATTGCAGATCCTAACCCTGATTCCCAGGAGCCCAGGTGTCCAAAAGACCTGTGATTTCAAGCAAAACTTTGAGGTTAAAGCATAACTCCACTTCTGTTGAGAAAAAAACATTCCCCTCTTTGTGGTCAATGTACTTTGCAGAGTCCTTTGGTTTGTTATTCTGAAGAAATAGCTGTTTGTTTTTCTGTGTCCATGTGCAAAGTGAATCTAATGGGATTGGTAATATAATTATACTCAGCAAATTTGTTTATTAGCATTTTAAAAACAGTAAAATATAACGAACAGTGTTAAGGCAGCACAAAGTCCCACCCAGTCACAGCATATAGGAGAACATACCAAATTACAGAGGTCAGGAATGAGCGTTACAGTATCAAGACTAATGGAGGACTGCTATCAGGGGAGCAACCTGGGTGAATGTTATAAAGGCGGAGAAAAGGGGTTACAACTGCCTTCCAGTCCTCGAATTAGTCACAATACATGTAAGCCACTGATGACAGGATAAATCAGATTAGACTGGAGTTCTTGGTGTGATGGGTACCATTACTACAGCATAATAAAGGGAGAACTGAAAATGGTAAGAAAAGGGGGGTAAGTAGGAAAACAAAAGAGAAAACAGGGAGAGCCAGGAGATGGGTGAAAAAAGGAGGAAGTTGCCTTGGGTTAGAGTGACCCACAGATTTAAAATTATCAATCAGCTACTGCACCTGCAAGGTTCTAATGAGGAGATTGGCAAGGTCTGCATCCCTTTAGAAGTGATTTCCCTATGGGAGTACTTCACCAAAAATGACATTTCTGTTGCAGGGGATGCTCAAAATCTAAGATATCTTAGACAGGCCATACATGGGGCAAATTCTGAACAACATTTTCTTCACAAAATCAGAAATTTTGTGCGTTTTGTAATCCGATGGAGCCACCACTGATTTAAAAATTCAAAATTCGACCAGCCAAGCCTTCAATTTCACTTCATGTTGCTACAGAAAATAATTTTCATGGTTGGGAATTTTCTTTCCTTTCCAGGTCACAGCTCATGCTCATTTTGTTTTTGATTATATTTCTCGCAATATTTTCCCATCATTGACTATAAATTCATTCATTTTTCAAAAAATTTCCAACATGCCTGATCGTCAAATTCGATGGCTGCACGAGAATTGGCTGATGCTGCGGTCTACTACTGGTGCAAAATTCGAATGAAAATTCTTAGTTACGATTTTCAAAAGAAAATTCTTTCAGAATTCGACCCATGTATCGCCTGCTTTAGTGTAGACTTCTGTGGAAATCAGTTAGCCGATCACTCAAGCAAGAATGACATCTTCAAGGGGCGTTCTGTACACTATCTGTGTACAGAATATGCCTCCAGGTAGCCATATTGCATTTTATTTTACTGAAAATTACAGGGCTGCAGATTGAAATTCAAAGGTAATTTTTAATAACATTCAATCACAATATGACATGAGTCGCAATTGTATACACTAATGTTTTTTGGGTTTTTTTGCTAAAGTTTTTTTCTCAAAAAAGTATAGTTACCCTTTAAAGTTAAATAATGTATATACAACATACAAAAATGTAAGTAAAGACTGTGGAGGCAAGCAGGTAACTGCATAATTTTCATTCTACATAGAGTATATCTAAAGCTAACACTTAGATTTAGAGTAGGGTATGGCTAAAACCTGTGAGTTTTTGTATTCTTTTTTATCCTTTAAACCCAAAAAACATTGTATACACTAATGTTTTTTGGGTTTTTTTGCTAAAGTTTTTTTCTCAAAAAAGTATAGTTACCCTTTAAAGTTAAATAATGTATATACAACGTACAAAAATGTAAGTAAAGACTGTGGAGGCAAGCAGGTAACTGCATAATTTTCATTCTACATAGAGTATATCTAAAGCTAACACTTAGATTTAGAGTAGGGTATGGCTAAAACCTGTGAGTTTTTGTATTCTTTTTTATCTGTGTCCCATTTGCATTTCCCACACACAGAAGGAACAGTAATATGAATCTTCTCACCATGATATAAAATCCAAAAATGTTACGGTTGTCATCAAAACAGGAATACAAGGGAAGTTGTAAAATCCCAAATTTAGAAAATCTCCACTTTGGGATTTTGGCGTTTCCCTTGTATTCTTGTTATGTTGACAACTGTAACGTTTTGGATTTTACATTATAGTGGATAGATTCCCATTACTTTCCCTTTTGTGTGTGGGAAATTCCAAATGACAATTTTTTTGTCCCAGTGGCCATGGTCACCAAGACAGAAACAGAGTGAATTGCCTGAGCCGTGGTACAGCCATCATTACAAAAAATAGACCAATTTTCCAGTCCATTAGTACATATAGCTAAAATATTTTAAAGAGCTTTGGTTTATATATACTATAAAAGCAAACTTGTGTTTTGTCCATGCAGGGCATGAGAGTGGGGGGGGGGTGGGGGCAATCAACATGCACCAACACTCTCACATGAGGGTAAGGCAAGTCAGTCATGTGCTCCTTCGTGGCCAGAAGTACCAGATACCTTCTTAGCTTTCAGTGGTTGAATGAAGCATTAGGGTGAAGAAAAGCATGAAGCATTAGAGTGAAGAAAAGTTGAAAATGTGCTGCTAGGTTGGGGTATTTAAACCTGTTGCTTTGCCCTGCACGGACACAACACAAGTTTGCTTTAAGACAAAAGTCAACAGCTCAAACAACACATTGTGACTAAGTTGTACCAGAAATTCAAACGTTGAAGTAGTGCTTGAGATAGAGTTAAGCATGGCTCATCAGTCATGGCCACCACATCAAAGCTTTACTCCAGGCAAACTGCTACACACAGCTGAAAATTATATATTTGAACTCTTATATGCCAAAGGGGTTATAATTCCATCCAGTAATTTTTGTGATTTATATACCACTGCCAAACAACACAGCCAGAAGGGTGACATCACTTTCTTTTTACGTGGAGCTAAATAACAGAGTGGTATAACCTAACCTCCCCGCCCTCAGCCTGTTGATTGGACTGTGAAGGAGCAGCAGGATACTGAAAAGTGATCTATTCTGCTCACTCTGAGTCATATTAGCTACCAGTGACACCCATTCCCTTCCCAGTCTGATTGCTTTTGTGCTGGGAAATGGTAGATAGCAGATATCAAGCAGATTTAGGTACTTCCATCAATCAATAAATTCCTTCAATTCCCACCAAAAAGTCACACTTTCTCCCTAGAAAGTACACAATCCAACATATCCTTTTTGTGAAGGTTTTCAACCAATTGTTTGATCAGTTAGTATAGAGCCATGGAAGGAGTTATGCTGGGAGCTGGATTTTCCTGTCTTTTAATGTAAGTTTGGATTAAAATTGTTTCCTTAATGCGAATTTTGCCTAAGAGCTTGTTTATCTCTATGAGGATCCTGGAGAAGTGCCCCTGATGTGAACTATTGGGAAAAATGGAGTCCTTAAGATAGCCTATGCTTGCAAACAACTACAAAAGGGTAAAAGTACCTGGTTTCACCTTTGGCTGGAATATACAGGGTACTAGTACCTAGTATCACAAGTCACAAGTGGTTGATCACAGAGTGTTGATATAAGAGTGAAGTGGTCACGGAGTGGTTGATCACAGAGTGTGTTTATTTTTGTTTGAAGTGATCACGGAGTTTTCACATTTTGGGTTTAATTTATATATTCTAAGAAATAAGGATATATTCATAAATATTTACACGTTTTTTGTTTTTTTTTCTCACCATTTGAAGGCTGGTTTTGGGTCTTACACTGAGTGAAGTATATATAATTAAAAAGATAACGCACTATGAATTTTCTTTTTTCTTTTTATTTTGAGGTTGGCATGGAATATTGAGGATTAAAGTGAAAGTTTGGGACTTGGACATTGGACACTATTTGATTTGGAGTTTTGGGACACTATTGAAAGTGAATTTTTTGGACACAAATTACGTATTTGTATTTTTATATTATCTTTTTTTTTTTTTTTTTTTTTTTTTATTTGTATATGAATTAAGTATTTGTGGAATTCATTCTAGGGTTGTATGTGGGATTTAGATGGTTTTTCACAAAAAGGATATGTTAGATTTAGGTACTTATACCAATTATAAAAATACATTTCATTATATTTAAAGTATTACACAGAAACATTATATGGTGCTTGATATATCTGTCTGGAGTTCAGCTTTATTGTTTTTTCCCATTGTAAGTAGTTATACTATATTTTTTTTCTGTCCCATTACAAAACAACAAAGATAGCTTCTGTCTCGGTAACCTTGGAATACTTGCATTCTCTACCACTTACAGTGTTCTCACAAAGACTTCACATAAAGGAAGGTCAACCTATACTTGTTCGAGATTCTATCACGTATTGCTTTCACCTACTACATTGTTTTCCACACTCCTAAAGTTGTTAAACCTTACCACTTTTATAACGGTTAGGGTCCTGATTATTTCTACAGAATGAAACCACAAAGATTAATTCTTATGTCCTCACTTAGGAGCTGTTCCCCACAAATCCTCATTTATGTGATTATTGGTGCAAGGCCTAGTTCCGCTTTTCTGCTCACGACCCCACACTTGAATGTGACAGCTCTGTCTCTGTGTAGATTTCCGTAATAGGCATAAAAGGCCAATAATCATGATGTGGTGTGAAGGGAACGTAGTGTTCCATTGAATTTATTAGCATTATGTCCATAGCCAATGTACTTATTGCAGACTTCCTGCAAGTGTGTCGGCTTGACAACTGTGATGTCTGCACTAAGAGCAGGCAGGAAAGTCCACAGTAACAATTCTGGTTTACCAAATATCTCCAGTACGGAATGCATGTATTCCTACAGTCATATTCTTGGTTTGCAGTTTTGAAATATTATATCCAGTCTTACAAATGTCACCTAACCAAATGATGTTGTTTGCATTGTTTTTCCCAGCATTATTTTAACCTCCCTAGTGGTCTGATTATGTCCATATTTCTGTGCTCAAAGCGGTACATTTTTTTGCATGGAAATATGTATTTTATTTATTGCAGGCCTGTAATTTTTAGGAATAACTCACTGAAATCTGTCTGAACAAGAGTCTAGTAAATAATCCGGATATGTTACAATTTGAAACACGAAATCATAAATTATAATTTAATAAATAATCAAAAAATAATAATATAATAATAATAATAAATGTAATTCAATAATATAATCAAACCAAACACACAGAAATTTGAAATAGAGCGCCAAGTTCGCACATCACTGAACAAAGTCGCAAAATTGTTTTCAGTACCTGATGACGAATTTCCCCACAAATCATTATCACTCAATTCTGCAAGTGGTTCTGATTTACTATCGCTTTTCTCTAGCTGGTCTAAAACCGATTTTGACCTAAAGGGGCACTTTTTGGACACCATGGACGTTTCTCAGTTTCCAGGCAGAAAGAACAGTAAAAATGCAGGCAGGGCACAGGACAAAGCACTAGGGACAAAATATATATGAAATGGTTTGATACAGTAATGTTTTACTATGTGATTTTAGTGTATTTAGTGAATGTCACTTTTTGTCATTTTCAAATTTTCCGCCGTTCCGTCCCCATACGTCCTGACGCTCGCAGGGGACGGAACCCAGATGACAGATGCCAGCATCCGCCGGATTACATTGCCGGGGATACTGCAGGAGGGACATCGCGGGAGTGCAGGACAAGGTAAGTGAAGAAGAGATCCCGGAGCAGCGCCGCATGGTAAGCCTGAGTGTAGCACAGGGTTACCGCTTGTGGTACTGAAACTTTACCCCAAGCTACACTCGGGAATACTGCCAGGAAGGCTACAGTAAGAGCCCATTTAAATCAGGGAGGTCCATAGCATTTATTATTATTATTCAGGATTTATATAGTGCCAACAGTTTGCTCAGCGCTTTATAATATAACAGGAGACTATACAGCAACAATACAGTTCAATACAAGAGGGATAGGAGGGCCCTGCTCCTTGGAGCTTACAATCTAAGAGGTCATTTACTATTATGTCTTCTATTAACTAATTGTGTTAAGACAGCCGATTCATTTGAATGGGCTATCGAAAGCACCACAGCGAACCAAAGGATGCCCTGGATTCAAACAAACAAGTTGCATGTCTGCTGCTTTTTTTTCTTGATATCCGACAAACTTTATTGCAAACTCAGAAAGCCAGACTGTGACACATCACTCACCACCAGACCTTCAACTCCTTTGATGCTTTTCTTACCTTGAGGATTGAGAAAGAGGAAGACATCCTTGAAATGTGGAGCCTGTGGTGTTTTGGACTTACACTTGTACACAGACTGCACCCCTTGTTTATCTAGGTTCAGTCAGGAGGCTGAGAACACCATGGTATCTGTCATCCATGGAGCAGGTTCTTCTACAGGAGTGCATGTAATACTCCCATTGCACATGCTCATGGAAAAAGGTTGTAGAGTAGGCAGGTGATGTATAAAATACAAGCTGGAGACTGGTAACATGAGCCACAGTGTGCTGGCAAAATATAATTTCTTCAGGAGTGACAGCTGCCACAACTTACTTCAGCCCCACCACTGGCCATGGCTCATGGACTTATACTGAACTGTCCATTGCTGACTTGATTTTGCATTGTTGCAAGTTGGTCAAATGTGAGTTGTCTCCTTTGTTTTATTCCAAAAATGCTATCCTTTTTACTGCACATTTTTAGTTTTGAGTAGGCCATACATGGATCAAAATTGGGATGGTCAATCGACTTGGGTACAACCAGCATGTCAGATTTTTTTGACATTTGGTTACTGCCAGCGGCTATAGCCCCTAACAGTAACCATTGTGTTCTGCCTGCTGGGAAGTCTCCCAGGCCCCCCTACTGGCAGAACACAATAGCACTGCGGAAGGCATTCTCCCATCAACACAGTCAAGTTATTTTCTTTCCTTCCACCCATTCAGGAAGAAAAGAAAATTGAGTAATCTATGGGCTTTTTTAGTGTATGGATACCCTCCATTGAGCTGCCGCCAGATAAAGTGTGATTTTTCATCTGTGGATTAATTACCCACAATACCTGCAAACTGTTAACCCCTTCATATTCCTCTGCGCACACAGATTGCTAAAGTACTATATTATTATTATTATTATTATTATTATTATTATTATAAAGTATTTATAAAGCGACAATAGTTCACTCAGCGCTGTACATTACAAAGGGGGACAGAACATGTGACAGAACAACAACAATACAATGCAAAACATGAGGGGATCGAGGGCCCTGCTCTTTCGAGCTTACAATCTAGGAGGAAGGGGATAGTGGCACAGGAGGAGATAGCTGTGGGGGATGGGGTGGTAGGAAGAGTGGAGGAGGTTGGCAAGTAACAGGGGGTGGGGTAGGCTTCCCTGAAGAGGTGGGTTTTCAGGGTGTGCCTAAAGGAGAGGAGAGTAGGTGATAATCTGATGGGTTGGGGCAGGGAGTTCCAGAGGATGGGTGACACCCTGGAGAAGTCCTGGAGGCGGGCATGGGAGGAGGAGACCAGGGAACTAGAGAGAAGGAGGTCTTGTGAGGAGCAGAGTATGCGTGCTGGGTGGTACTTGGATATTAGGTCGGTGATGTAATTTGGGGCGGTATTTTCTTACTACCTTTTTTCATAATTAACCTCCTTGGCGGTATTCCCGAGTGTAGCTCGGGGTAACATTTCAGTACCAAGAGCGGTAACCCCGAGCTACACTCGGGAATACCATGCGGCACTGCTCCGGCATTTGTTCTTCACTTACCTTACCCTGCGCTCCCACGATCTGTCCCCTGCAGCGTCCCCGGCCATCTCCTCCGGCCGATGCCGGCATCCGGCTTCTGTGTCCTGTCCCTGTGACGTCGGGACGTACGGGTGCCGCCGGCGACGGGAAATTTAAAAATTTTAAATAATGTCATTTTTTTTTTTTACATTTTACATAGTAAAACATTGCTGTCTCAACCAGTTTCACATACATTTTGTCCCTAGTGCTTTGTCCTGTGCCCTGCCTGCATATTGTCTGTTCTTTCTGCCTGGAAACTGAGAAACGTCCATGGCGTCCAAAAAGTGTCCCTTTAGGTCAAAAGCGGTTTAGATCAGCTAGAGAACAGCGATAGTAAATTAGAACCACTTGCAGAATTGAGTGATAATGATTTGTGGGGAAATTCGTCATCAGACACTGAAAACGATTTTGCGACTTTGCTCAGCAATGTGCAAACTTATTATGGCGCTATATTTCAAATTTCAGTGTTTTTGGTTTGATTATATTATTGAATTAAATGTATTATTATTATATTATTATTTTTTATGATTATTTATTAAATTATAATTTAGGATTTTGTGTTTCAAATTTTATCATACCCGGGATGTTTAATAGACTCTTGTTCAGACAGATTTCAGTGAGTTATTCCTAAATATTACAGCCTACAATAAAAAAACTACATATTTCCATGGAAAATAATGGTACCGCTTTCAGCACCAAAAATCTGAAATAATCAAACCGCCAGGGAGGTTAAAGGACAACTCCTAGCCCAGAACAGATGCCACTATTTTGTTTTTTCTTGGACAAAGTTTGATAGTTTACCAAGTCATTGTCTATACTCCGAGACCCTAAGGGTTTGGTCAATCAGGACTTTTAGTAATACGTAATGAGATCTGTGCCCTTATACAGTGTTTGATGACAATATTTTCAACTCTGCATTTGTCTCCTGTACTTAAGCTCCTTTGTACCTTGTAAGCATGCTCCTTTAACAGAGTCCTACAACCACACAAGGTCACTTTTGCGTTTTGGTGTTTCCAGCTCTCTCCTCAGCTCCCTGGTCTACCTATCCTGTTTTTGCAATCTGTTTTGAGTTTTGCTCACGCCCTCTGATTCCTTAATAGCTATGCAACCAGAGGGGGAAAAAAGAAGACCTCCTTGTACAATGCTTTCATCACAAACTCATACTAAAACACTTGAATATACAAATATTTTCAAACAACTCAAGATTCATACATATTTTACATAAGATTAAGTGAGACAAAAAAAGTGAATCTTAGGTGAAAGGCATGAATTTTGGTTGTAAACCTTGATAAATGACCCCTAAAACATATCATAATACTAGAAGCCACATGCAACCTGTTTTAACTTTAATAAAGGCTCTTCATTTCTAAATTTTCATTATGTATTTTCAAGTTTTACATACGGAATTTTCATGCTTTTATAAAGAAAATGCATCTGCTGTGTAGATTAATGAGATATCAATACAAGCATCTTAATGCAGCGACCAAATAACCTCCCCCTGCCTATGAAAATGCATACATAAATCATACAAAATGCCTGCCAAATGTATACAAAAACATGAAAACACACTTAAAAACAAATAACTCATGAGAAAATTCATGCATTTTGAACAGTAAAACTGTGAACTAGCTCAAAAGGTGGAGGGTGTCCTCAGAATGGTTGTGACTGATTGAAAGTTCAGTTGACAGCTTAGATATTGTAGTTAGAAGAATGAATGAGCTCTATGCATTGTTATGGATAAAAAAACACAAAGTGGTTCAAAACTCATTGACTGCTGTTTATTAAGTGCTGGTAATCGTGGCTGTGCTCTTGGCCTTTTATATCATTGCAGGAGAGGAGGGAGACTCATACAATAAAGGGACACATTAGGGCATCACAACAAAAACTGAGCATCAGCTGTCTACATCTGTCAGGTTGACCTCTATGTAAACTAATGCTAACCCCTCACCCCCTATGGCTAGGTTGACATATATTTACACACATTCCAGCACCTGCAGGTAAAACGCAGTGATATTATCAGATGTGCAGGGATGCCATTCATTCTTAATGGCACCCCCAAATATCAGAAAATGCAGCGTGTTTTTGGGTGTGGGAAATCACATGGTGCTAAAACATCATATGATTTCCCTGTGACTGCAAATCAATAAAGGTGTGGGGACCTTTTTTATTACATTTCCCACAGCTACAGCAGGCCATCCAAATGTATGAGCTGCTGTGCCAGCACAAATGTGACACGCTGACTTTCATCATCCAAATATGTGCAAGCAAAAATGCTATTTTTTTTCCCCCATACATGATTGGGTATTTTTTGCAGAATGAAATTTTACCATGTTCATGTGCACTTTCCTTGCAAAGTGCAAGTTCTCTTCAAAGTAAATAGCCTATATAGTGTGAGTAAATCAACCCCAATCGGACACACTAAGGCTCCATGTACACAGGACATTTGGAAAACACTTCTGAATGATGGAAACTGACTGCTGGAAATCGTTGGTTAAAAAACGTCTGTTTAGCTGCGTTTGCATACCACGTTTATGTGCGTTTATGAGCGTTTGCGCTTAGAAACATTTTTTAAAGATAACCTCAGGAGACCTTCCCAAATGCCCAGAATGCACTGAAAAACAGTAAAAAATTAACTATTTCAGACATTTTGAGAGGAATAGAGAGAGCAGAAGCAGAGAGAGCAGTATGTGTTGAGATTAGCTGTCTTTTCTGGTTGTACTCACTATGGATCCCATCATGAGCATAATGCTCATGATGGGATCCTTCATGCAAAACCTGGTACTGACTGCGCTGGTGTACTGGGTCCAATTGAATACATGGAAAACACTTTGCATGCGTTTCTGATGATAAAAAAAGGCTCTGGACAGCAACTGGATATGGAACAGTTAAAAAACATTTCTAAACGCAGTTAGCCGCGTTTAAACTCATTTACAAGTGTTTGGCATTTGAAACGCTGATAAAATCTACTCCTGAACGCAAGTTTGGTACATTAAAAAAACGACTGTAAACTCAACTGCCTGTAAATGACTGTAAACATCATAGTGTACATGGACACATAGGAAAACATTAGGGAGAGTTCAGGGGCTGCTGAAAAAAACACAGAAAAGCTCCTAAACGTGAGTTTATCAGCTGCTGTGTACATGAGCCCTAAGTATGCATCCAAAAATTTGTAAACAAAGATATATTTAAGTATATATCCACTTTGTATCCACATTGTTAATAAATAGGCAACACATCTGAACGTATGGACTGGTATGTTTTTAAGCTTTCTGTCACTATTGTCTCTCCTCCACTGCGTTGGGTTATTTCTAATCAAGCACATAATTTGCCCTGTTCCATTCATCACTTTTCTGTGATGGGGCAGTTTTCATGCAAAGATCTTTTTATGTAGTTTTTCTTTTTAACCGGGAATAAATGTCATTAGAAATAATAACGGAAGACTTTTGCGGAGCTGTTAATTTATCGACTGCCTGTGATTCGAATACATTAACATTTTCACTCCAAATGGCTCCTGTTTTAAGTGATTAAGAAGTATTTGTTTAAAGCCTTTGAATGATTTAGAGACCCTCACTCAGAGAGCCAGGAATAGCTGCAATGTGGATTGGATGTTCTTTCATTTCAGTGTTGCCTCAGGCCAAGACCAAGGGCATACCTCCCACTTAGGTTACTCTTTTCCAAATAGGATAAATGGAAATAAGGTGCTGTTTACAGTGCAAAGGTTAGAGGCAATGTAATCAGATCTTGGGATGCTGAACACATAGCTCAGCATCTTAAACAATTTCAGTACCAAGGACAGCGTTTCAACAGTGGAGGCCTAGATCTGTCAGCTTCTAGAAAGAGAACCTGTAACAAATCAAAATGTGAGGAGCTACAGATGAAAGCTGGCATTTTTTTTTAAATTCTAGACTACGCAATCAGTGGTGGACTGACCATTTGGAAACTCGGGCACTGCCCGAGGGCCCGGGGTCAGTAGGGGGCCCCATGAGATGCCCCTGGTATCTTTTTCATAGGCTTTTTTGAGTTTGGGCAAGGACACAGGGGCCCCATGATCCCCTATTGCCCAGGGGCCCCATGAGTTGTCATTCCGCCCCTGTATGCAATAGTTCTGAGAGTACAAAAAGCTGAATAATATTATGTTTAGTAGGAACAGAGAGGTGTGCTACCCCCAAAGGTACTAAAGGGCCAGCAACCTGGGAACCACAAAACCTAGACCGTTCCTTTAACCTCCTTAGCGGTAATCCCGAGTGTAGCTCGGGGTAAAATTTCTATACCAAGAACGGTAACCCCAAGCTACACTCGGGCTTACCATGCGGCGTTGCTCAGGGGGTCCCTGCAGCACTTACCTTGTCCTTCTCTCCCACGATGTGTCCCCTGCAGCGTCCCCAGCCATCTCCTCCGGCCGATGCCGGCATCCGGCTTCCGTGTTCCGGTCCCTGTGACGTCAGGACGTACGGGCGCCGGAACCGGCGGGAAATTTGAAATTTTTAAAAAATGTCATTTTTGCTGTCATTGCTGTTTCAATGCATTTCACATATATTTTGTCCCTACTGCTTTGTCCTGTGCCCTGCCTGCATTTTGAATGTTCTTTCTGCCTGGAAACTTAGAAAAGTCCATGCCATCCAAAAAGCGTCCCTTTAGGTCAAAAGCGGTTTTAGAGCAGCGATAGTAAATCAGAACCACTTGCAGAATTGAGTGATAATGATTTGTGGGGAAATTCGTCATCAGACACTGAAAACGATTTTGCGACTTTGCTCAGCGATGGGCGAATTTGCCTCTGTATTTCAAATTTCAGTGTTTTTGGTTTGATTATATTATTGAATTAAATTTATTATTATTATATTATTATTTTTTATGATTATTTATTCAATTATAATTTATGATTTTGTGCTTCAAATTTTATCATATCCGGAATGTTTAATAGACTCTTGTTCGGACAGATTTCAGTGAGTTATTCCTAAAAATTACAGCCTACAATAAAAAACTACATATTTCCATGCAAAAAAATGGTACCGCTTTTAGCACAAAAAATTGGAAAGAATCATACCGCCAAGGAGGTTAATCAAACAACCACTTCAGCACCACAATCAGAACTTTAACTGCTTTTCTCTGCCTCCTACATCTCACTATTAGTCAGTGAAGCCAATTATCACATTAAAGGGAAATTTCGGTAGCAAACTTCATAGCAGATATTTTCCTTCTCTGCTTTCTTCTTCTCTGGAGAAATTAATGTAAGTTTTTACCCTGTTCTTTGTCAAACTGACTGCTGCATTGGAGGATCTGCCATTATTACTGTCTGAGCAGTCTCGGTATTGTAAAAAGAAGGTTTTGCATTTCTTTAGAAGCAAAAAGTTCCCCACCAAAATGAAAAAACCTCCCGTTTCAAGAAATGCCTGCAATTTGACATTCTGTTCTGTGCAGTCTTCTGGAAAACCAGTGAGCCAATCACAGAAGTTGATAACAGATAACTGCTGTTGTTTTGTACACCGGCAGTATATAGAACAAATCCACACTTCAATGAAGCAATGTTGAATTTTTTTATTAGTTTTTAGAAAATCCTGGTAACTGTAAATAGAAATGGAACAGCAAAATTGATCTTCTTTAACTGGGCAGTGGCGAGGTGTGGGAAGTGAAAGGGGTGGAACAGAGCTTTGCAGCTAAAGTCTCTATTTGTATATTTGACAGTCTGGACTTTGTGGAGGTTTCCTAAAAAAAACTGTGCAGACACTCAATTATTGAAACATTCATGTTTTCATGAGTATAAAAAAATAGGGGAGCTGCACACCAGTATTCATCCCAATCACCATGTGCAGAAAGCGGCTTCACTTGTCTCCTCCCTAACCATTCCCCTCTGGTGCGTTTGACCCTCCCATGGGCTAAGTCATAGAGGCCCCTATAACTAAGCCTGTGGGACGGTGAAACACATCAAAGGGGTGTGTCCAGGGAGGAGACAAGCTGAACCAGTTTTTTTATATATGGTGATTGGGCTGGCAACACCCCTTTTCTTTTTAATACTCAATATTGCCAGGCTGGACAAGCCCCGTTGGATGCCAACACCATTGCACCACACTGTACACCATCAACAGAATTGAAGCCACCAGGTTGTTGCATGTTTGTGCTTGGATCGGCACCTTTCATTATTACTTAGGATCACATTCATGTTTTCATATTATCATGTATGTTGCCTACGATGTTTCCTTTTCTGGTCTGCAGGTATGCATCACGCTACACCACGGGTGTCAAACTGGTGGCCCTCCAGCTGTTGCCAAACTACAAGTCCCATGAGGCATTGCAAGATTGACAGTTACAAGCATGACTTCCAAAGGCAGAGGCATGATGGGACTTGTAGTTTCGCAACAGCTGGAGGGCCACCAGTTTGACACCCCTGCTCTACACTGTTGACAAGCTGTATGACAAAGCACTGTTAAAGTATAGGGAAAAAAGAATAAGAGGTTAACATTTCAAAGTTGCATAGTGTTCCTTGATTTGTTAAAAAATAGTTTTTAAATTACTGCATTATCCTTTAAAGCAGGGGTGCTTAACCTTTTGAAGAGCGTGGGCCACTTACGTGATTTGGTAACAGGTCATGGGCCAAAACGAAATGAAATGGTTCAGAATTTCAATGTTTTTCATTTTGAATACTATAATGGACATTTTCCAAGGGAGAGGAGGAGAAGCCAGTTTTAAGCAGTTTCAGGAGGATCAGTTTCGGTATATGCCGCCCCGCCACCCCTCCTGTCCAAGTGTAAAACAGAATATGACAGGTAGACCACACTGGAGTATGGGGCCGGGTTGCCATTGTACCCCTGGTGCTTTATCAGTGGTTGGGGAATGTGGTAAATACACATCTCAACTATAGGATTTTACAGCCCCCCTGAGGTTTTCCTGAGGGTTAGCTGCGCTTTGCCATAGACATCTATTATATCTTGCAGGTATGGTGCACTTTTTGAAAGTACACCTAAACGTCCGCATTGAGAAGTTTTGGTGCACTTTCAGAAAGCGCACCAAAACCCAGGCTATAATAGGAGCAACTAACAAGTAGGAAAGCCGCGCACTGCGCTGCACCTGTGGACAGGTGTGAAAGCAGCCTGATAACCCCTTTTTTAAAGTTCTAATAAGCCCATTGCAAAACTATGTGGTATTTATTAAAATGACCTTTTTCTCTTCCAGCTTCTACTGGCATCGCTAGGCTGCTAGAAAGGTCCCAGGCGAAGTGCACTTGTTATTACTCAGCCTGGGACAGGAGCCAGTGCTACAGAAGAAGCATTGGTTTATGCAGTTCCTGATCCCTTCACAGCAGCTTGCGTCCTCCACTGCATTGGCTCCATGCATTCTGATGCTCTGGGATGGTGGGTCGGCAACTCACGCTCTTGGCTTGCCAACCCATCATCGCAGAGTACACGGTTGCAAGCCACTGCAGAGGGCTCCACAGCTTTAAAGCAAACACATTTTTCTCAGGCAGCTTAAAATAACCCTTTTATTAGAATACTGCTTAATCTTCTTGTTTGCATTATAGTGGGTAATGCATGCAAACGTTTCTCCAAGTTTATTTTGTCTTTAAAATTAACACTGCAGTGGTCGTATAGCAGATTTAAAGTACCCATCAGCCAAAGTGAACATATTTAATTAGTCATAACTCATAAGTTTGAGGCTGTGGATCACAGGAGAAGTTTTAATAGAAAATATATGGCCTGGAAGATTGACAGTCGACTGAAGTTAATGAGACTTGTGATAAGGTAAGCTGCATTGGCTCAAGTCGAGTCAATGAGATTTGTGATGAAGTTAGGCTTTTGTCTAAATGAGTGAGACCTGACATTGCTGTACAAGTACAGAGCAGTCAAAGTGATTAAGCAGCAGGTCTCCAGTATAGTTCAAGTCTGCTCCCAAATATTTGAAAGGATGACTTTTGGTTTGAATTTGCTTTTGACCTTTCAAGGTGTAAGACAAACTAGTGGCAGCTGTATAATGAAATAGAACACCCCCACCCCCTCACCAATCTCTAATCATAAAAGGCATGAAAAGAGAAAAGAGACACAAGCAATTTTTCTATCATTTTGCTCTGAACTGAGTCATGTTAGGATTTAATGGGATTTAATGGTCAATCATGGGTGTTTTGCATTAATGGAGATCATAGAGATATAGTGTAATAATGCAATGGAAGTAGCATACGGTTTAAAAGCATTAGCTAACTATGCTGTAGAGCTGAGATTTTATGTTGAAAACAAACTTCCCAAGGTCTGGCTTGTGAGTAACAAATAATTTTGTGTATGTTGACCGACAATGACAGACAATAATCTCACACCTTGGGTTACATTCTATAGTTATCCAATATTTAGGCTAAGTGTATCAGCATACTGTTCATTTAGTTCTTTACCTAAATATACTGTATATACAATATGTTAAACCCAATTAAAATATCTATGTACATGGGAATTATTTGATCGATTTGGTTATTTTAGACTTTCCTTTCTGATTCTATATTTTCAGTATCAAATGAGTCAGCTGAAAAACCCAGTTGTATAATGATCACATCTAGCAATATGTGAAGTCATAACGCCATTGCTTTATTTCTCTGTATTCAGACCATTGCTCTATTTCCCTGTATTAACTGTATGAAAAATTTGAAAGCATGTTGAAAAATATTATGTTAGCAATGCTGTTTATTACAAATCTAAGAAAACCATACAAATCTACAGACTTTACTTTTTGCTATTAAGTGGTCGGTGTATTGATCACACAGGTATGACAAGTGTTCCCTTATATAAAGAGAACACTTACAAGGTTGAGCATTAAAGATGTTACAAAAAAAGGGGATACAAAGCATAACTATTTCTTCTACATTCTAAGAAAATCAGCCCTCTATTGACACCTATCTGTTTGTAATGTACACATTTCAGCTCTCTTAAAAGTAAAAAAAAGGGTCTGCTCCAAGACTTACTCACAACAATTGGGCTATTTAGAGGTGTTGTAATAAGCACCTCTGATCATATGAATAGAAAAATATCATGCAATTAGATTTTTGCACCACCAATGTGACCAATACATGATACAAATACCAAAGACCAATACATTCCCAAATCTGTGTGTAAAAGGGAACAAAGATTTTGGCTACAGTATACTGCATCAGTCTCCCAGGAATATCTGTCTTGGGCCCCAGCAACACATGAGTCATTGACGTATTGACAGATGATGGGTCACCCAGTGTTCTTGCTAAGACATCTGCCTGTTAAGTGACAACCTAAAAATCCAGTAAGAAGAAAGATCAGTGAGTAATCTAATACTTCAATGCTGATTCAGTCAAGTCCCCCAAGTACATTTTTTACTTTGACCAGCAACATATTGAAATGGTCGTAAAGGGCCACCTACCACAATGGTCGAAAATAGCCACCATCTTTACTATAACAGAGAGTGCCAATGTACCCTACAGCAGGAAGCCCAGGCTCCAAAATGGATCCTTCTTTTTAAGGTTGTTTGTGCTTCTGGTGCAGAATCCCTTCCACCAGTGATGTCAGCAACCTAGCAAGAAAGTATTATATTTCATTATTAGTTGTTACACACATGAGATGCGATAGATGTAAATTTAAACACCTAAAGCATGTGATTCCTCCCCAACTTTCCAATTATGTGCCCCCCCCCCCCCCAAAGACGGCTTGGTGCATGTAAGTTTTTGTTCTTTCATGCTTTACTTTTTCTGGTGTCTTTAGGCAGGTCATGTGACATGTTGGGTATTTTATTTCTTCACCATTTTTCCAGTCCTGAGCAGTCTTCTCATGATCCAGAGAGCTAAGGCAGTTGCGATAACTCCTGTGTCACTCATTATGCATCAATGCACTTTGAATGTAGGGCACCATGATGACACCCCCTTGGGGACTGATCTCATAGTCCCCTACTTTGCTACTGTAATGCTAACTATGACTAGATGTATACATTTTAAAAGGGATATTGCTCTTCAGCTTACCAACACATACATTACAAAAGATTGAAATGTATTTACTTACAGTAAAGCTCCATAAACATTCACACACTGGCATGGTTCTTATCACTGGATAAAACGATGGATACCATTCACTTTATTAGATTTAAAGTAGAAAAAGGTTTACTATATACTGTATGCTATAGGAGGAAGGCTGAGGTGTGGATCAGGATATCCCAACCTGGTTCTCATTCTCTAGACTAGGCAATTTTATCTCTTTTATTGGTGAAGTGAGGGAATAGTAAAAATAAAACACCTATACTCAGTTCCCTGCTGCAGCATCGGTCCAGTGCTGCAGCTGTCCCTCACTGGCTCCAAGACCAAGAACTGAGTGATCACATGACTGCTGATCGCTCAGTTCTCTGTTATTCTGAGCAGAGAGCGGTAACTGTCATTCAACGCTCTCTGCTCTGCCCCTCAAGCATTCAGTGGAGTGCTGAGCTGGGGAGGGGGTGGGAGTGGCTGGCTTAGGCTCTCAGTGATGCACTTAGAGACTGAGCCAGCTTCTGGCCAGGCATCTGGGTGGATTCCAACATTATTGTCAGGATTCTTCCAGAGCCTGGACCAGTTCTGTAACTTCAGCCAACAGAATGTTTTAGCCTGCTGTCAGCTTATTCTGGTTCACAGGAGAGCACAAGTAAGTCTCCCAGCATGCCTTGGCAGGCTATCCAGACCCTTTCATTGGTCAAGCTATAAAGTTTCTCTAACACAGAATCATATCTCTCTAGGACACCCTACGGGATCAAACTCCAACAACATGTGGCAGAGAAAATGCATCCTTAGAGAAACATTCCTGTTGAGGTACAGCTAGGCTGAACTACAGTCCACTGCTGGCTATAAACATCAGAAAAATACAAAAAAGAAATCTAGTAAGAATACTACAATAGTATTGTCCTCAGTCTTATAGGTTGAGTAATGCTTGGCGTTATTGAACCCAAAAGACTGTGCAAAGATAATGACAAAAAATTATTGTGGGGAAAGTTCCAACCCAAATGGGAGTATTGCAGCCTGAACTGCTTTTTTTTTTACACTTCCTCAGGGTTCATTTTATTATTTGTTTTAAACTCCCAAAGTTGGGCTTTAAATTGGATGCAAAACAGGATTGCTAAAGCACAATGCATCATATACTTAACAATTCTTCCGTTTTTTCTATTGCAAAAATTTGTGGCTCATGCCTGCACAATACACATGATAACGGTCACATATAGTGTCATCCCGAAGCTTATGTGACAGGGTGACAACATTAGTGAGTAGTTGGTAGGTAATGACAGAGCATTGTCAACCAATGACATGAAGTGCCTGAACAAGAATCCACATGGCAGGATTGGAAGGTATTTATTTAGACTTAGAAAGATTTTATGACATTATTGTGATTGCTTTAACAGAGGTACATATATATTTTTATTTTTTGAGGTAGCATACACTTTAAGATGACAATACAAATAGACTGTCCTTAAAACAATTTTTGTTAGGGCAAACAAGGACAACTTGTGTACTGAAATACTTTGTAACTGTTCAGTAAAATTATTTCTTCGTTTTCCAAGAGGTTTTCCAGCTTGCACCTCTCTATAAAACCTGATAATTACTAGCAATGCGCAAATTGCTCGCATGACAAATAGCAGTCATGCCTTGTATGACCAACCTAAATCTGAAATGGTATTACCCTCTACTCATACAAAGCCAAACTATTATAAAAGGCTGCATAATCAAAGTGGAATGTAAAATAAAACAGGATCACAAAGTGAAACATAAGGTTAGAGGGCCCTGATTACAATATAAAATGGAGTATGTGCTTTAAATAGACTTAGCAAAATGTCTGTAGAGGTGGTAAGGTTCTGAGGTCAGATGAAACAGCATTGTTAAGTGTCTGACCTCTAGTTCATCGTTCTGCTAGCCATAACTCTGCAGCTCATTACTTTACTTACCTCAGCCGTGCAGTCCATTGGTTTGCTTACTCAACCCTGCATGACTTCCCAAGTCTAATCCCATTTACAGAGATCTGCAGAGCTTTGCTCTCAATCCTTTTGCCTTGTAGATAATTTTGCAGGGCATTGTTTTGTAGCCGAACTCCCTGTGGAAAAGCCTATAAAATGTGTTTTTACTGGGGTCATCCTTTGCAGAGATAACTGCATAACATTACTTTGCCAGCAGTGTGTGATTCCTTCAGGGACCTCTGCAGAATGTTACTACTCACATCTCTTTCCTATACTGAGTTCCATTGAATTTCTATCCTTTAGTTCTTAAAAGTAGATTCTAACATCGGTATTCTCATACATTGCTCATGGCACAGTGAGTTCAAGAGCTGTGA
Source organism: Staurois parvus (assembly GCF_062004578.1). Classification (NCBI taxonomy): domain Eukaryota; kingdom Metazoa; phylum Chordata; class Amphibia; order Anura; family Ranidae; genus Staurois; species Staurois parvus. Next base: position 455,940 of record NW_028317821.1, on the reverse strand, counting down.
TACTAAATTCCATCTGTTCCACTTGAACTACCCTTCAATTTCCTTCCTATTGGTCTTTCTATAATGTTACATCCTTGCGTATTCTTCCATTTCCATTTGTCATGTTGGTTTCTAGCCTACACCATTATCTTAACCCTTAATGAAATGATCCATATCCTGCCACAACATCATCACACATGCTCTATTAGTCATTCCTGTATTTATTTATACATGTTTTACTATGGTTGTCCAACTCAATCCTCAGAGGTTATTTGACTGGCAGAACTTTAGGCCTTCTCTAATTAAATTTTGGTATATCAATAGTCCTTAGGGGTATATGTTGAATAGGTCTCCACTCAATATAAATTTAGGTTTGTGCTGCTCATAAGCTGAAATACCAGATACGTGTGTTTTTGCATTTGACATCAAATCACATGAGCTACAATAAAATAAAAGACGAAATACAAATAAGATGGGAAACTGCACAAACAACTCATGATGACTCCAACAAAATATAGACATAAGAAGACCTTTGCTACCCATAGCAACATAACATCTCTTTCATTATTTGTAGGCTGCAGATGGCAAAACCAAATGTTCTTTCTAATTTTGAGGTCAATTGATCTTGAAAACTAGCATAGGCAGATTTGGACTGGGCTTACAGAGGACCAGAGGATCCTCCAATAGGCCTTGATTTCTTAGGCTCATAGTATCTCATCAACACTTACAGCCTCCATTTACTTAGCCATTGTTAGAATCCTACTAGTAAAGCCCATTCCAAGCTTCCTGGATCTGAATGATTGAGTTCAGTTATTGCATGACGTGCCACTGGGGCATGGGGTGGGGTGTCCTTGACGATGGGCAGGCTGCTAAGTGAATCTACCAAGTCACCAACTGCATGCATGGTTGCATATTGCATTCCTTGGTTATCTGGGCCATGGAATCTGAGGTCTGAGTAGTTAATTAAAATGCCTACAAAAAAATTACAAATAGAAAAACAGCTGACATGGATTTTTAGAAACATAGCATAGCATAGCAGTGGCAGATTTTTGCAGCATGGATACCACATGGATTTCATCTATTTATGTAGGTACTGTGTACTTTATTTCTGAAATTCCTTCAGTTTGTCAGCATAGTACCAATTGTGTCATTGGACATGTTTCAACTTGGGTCCATACAGTACTAAAAGTGTTTCTGCAGACATTTTTCTGCTTATGTCAGCATTGTACGTATTGCATTGGCAGGCATTTTAGTAGTTTTTGTCACCATGGTACTGATGTTTCAACAGACATATTTCTGGTAGTGCCAGGTTGGTACTGATTATGTTTCTGCTGATGTTTCTTGCTGTGTTTGTACAGTAGTGATTGTGTCTCGGCAAACATGTTTTTGCTTGTGATTGTGTTTATTTGGTTATAATATTGTAAGTGCTGGTGATTAGGTTTGGTACTATATGCTGTGTGTTGATGAGGGAGAGCAGAAAGTAGCTGCTCTGTTAGCTAGTAGCACATAGACGCAACCCACTCTAGCAGGAGAGACACACAGTAAATGTTCCACCTCCCAAGTTCAACTTCATTTTGTACTATAACCCCTTTTCCTACTGCAACATGTAACCTTAGCCAGGCAGCCAGACATTTTTTGTCATAATACAGACATTGCTTTAGAAAAGTCTGGTCCAAGAATTGCATCAGGATTTAGAAAACAAGGAAGGAGTTATAATCCTATACACATCCACGTCATACTCTGTTATGTCCAATACAGCAGTTGAAGAGGGATGCAGAATTAAAATCCACCTACAGTAGGTCTGCCCAGTAAAGACCTTTCAATATTGAATCCATGCGTTCTTAATGCACCCACAAGCGTCTATTTGTCTGGAGACCACCTCATGGAAATAGGTAAAGCCTTCCTGTGAGACAAAACTATCTCACATGTATTTGCTAAGAAAAAACAGATTCAATGTTTGCAGTTATAGAGCAAAGAATTAGACTTTAAAGGTGCTGAACACTTTCCAGGAAAAATTACAAAGATTCAAATAAAGTAAATCCATTTGTTATATAATGTTTAAAGGTCAAACACACTCAATACTTTGTAAAAAAAACTAATTTAGCTATCTACATTTATAACACGAAATAGCCTGTTTGTAGCCCTCCACACCCTATACATAAGTAGCACACTTAATGATAAGGATAACATAATGTAAAAATATCCTGTTTGAGAATGTCCTCACAAGTACAGATTGAAAATAATGGAGGGTGGGAGGCTACATCTCTCAATGTGTTTCACAAAAAGGAGCTTCTTCAGTAGATCAATGAATTACCAAGTGACCAAAAAAACATACATTCAATTATTTGATGCATAATTATATTCTAATAAATATATATAACATTATAGGCAAGGCTTACTCACAGAATCCCACAAGGGGAATGGTGGGGAGGCAGGGGCGGACTAACCATTTGGAAACTCGGGCACTGCCCGAGGGCCCGGGGTCAGTAGGGGGCCCCATGAGATGCCCATGAGATGCCCCTGGTACCTTTTTCATAGGCTTTTTTGAGTTTGGGCAAGGGCACAGGGGCCCCATGATCCTCTATTGCCCGGGGGCCCCATGAGTTGTCAGTCCGCCCCTGGGGGGAGGGAATACAGAAGTACGAACTGCAAGACAGGAGCAGACCCAATGGGCAAGCCAGGCATAAGGAGTCTTAGGCCATAGGCCAACCCATCAACTTTCCTATATGCATAATTAACCTTTACCCACCCGGCCTATGGCCAGACGGTGGCCAGCAAAATTCCTCAGCGTTCACCCGGGCATGCGCAGTTTGCGTGCCTGCAGAGCCGATCTGTCACCGGCCGTGTACCTCGAACCGGCCGATGACAGATCTGAGTACCGGCCCCATCACAGCAGGTCACATGACAGTTGTATACAATGGAGGCTGCCATCCATTGCATACTAGTGTGACTAGCTGTGAATGGTCACAGCGATCACATGCACAAGCTGGGCCAATCACAGCCCAGGTGTGTCATGAGATTAGCCGTGGCCAAATCACAGCTAAGCACAAAAAAAAAAAAAGCCCTTAATGAATCGATGTCATTCAGGTAAATGCTTGCTTATAGCAAAGTAATTCTTTGCTATAAGCAAATTGCGTAAAAAAAAAAAAAATACTGATCACTTCCCCAAAGTAGTACAATGTTACTATGGTAACATTGTACTACTTTGGTCATAGTGAAATATGAAAAAAAATCTTAAAAAAAAAGAAAAAAATGTAATAAAATATTTTAAATAATAAAAAAAATATATATATTTTTTTTTTTTTCATATTGTCACCAGTTAGTGTCCCTGATCACCACCATGCCAGTTATATAATGACGCTGTACTGCACTGGTGACAGTACGTAGAAAAAAAATTTTCATTTTCTGAAAAATTCTGACAAAAAAAATACAACTTCAAAAAACTCGCCATGCCTCTTATGAAGTACGTCGGACTTTCTACTATGGAAAAAGGGGTCATTTGGGGGATATCTGTACTGTTCTGACATTCTTGGACCTCAAGAAATTAGATTGGCTGTCAGTACTTCAGGATTGATCAATATTCAGATATATCCCATAGTTTGTGAACTCTATAACTTTCCTACAAACTAAAAAATACATCCTAATTTGGGTTATTTTCACCAAAGACATGTAGTAGAATACATCTCGGCCTAAATTTATGAAGAACAATTATTTATTTACTTTTATAACAGAAACAGAAAAACGTGTTTTGTTTCAAAATGTTCTGTCTTTTTTTGTTAATTTAGCAAAAAATAAAAACCCCAGCTGTGATTAAATACCACCAAAAGAAAGCTCTAGTTGTGTGAAGAAGTTATTTTGTTAATTTCCGTTTAAAAAGACGGAATTATGTGTGAATTTATTTAAACACAATTGGAGTGGAATGAGATATTGATCATATTGATTATATTAATAGTTGGAACTAGTTTGGGGGATTTATGTGTATCACAAAAAGGATTTATCAGATTGTATACTTTCTAGGGAGAAAGTTGTGATTTTGTGGTGAGGGTGAAAATATAGGAGTTTGATTGATTGACAGATACATTTGATCCTTCAACAATAATATCATCAACTCTACTTAATCTGCTGTGCTGACCTGGGAAAAGGGGAAGACAACCTATCACTACCTACATTTTTATCCCCACTTTACAGCAATTGAATGTGGATAGCACTGTGGAGGACATTTTAAACAACTATTCAACAATAAAACACCAGGCCCAGATGCCTTCAGCCACATTTTGTAAGTTATTCGAGCCCTAATTACTGAATACATTATATACTTTATAAAACAATGTGTGGCAGAAGGGTTATTATTTACACACCTACAGGCAATCAAGCCTACATTAAAGCCCTACCCAAAAAGGGAAGAGACACAAAACTCTGATAAGTTCATTCAAACTCATGTCTTCCATATATGATGACGCAAACATTTTATCTAGATTTATAGCTGATAGGCTGTCTACTCTCTTTCTTTTCCTCTTATTTGGCAAGTGGCCAAATGGAAATTTGAAGGAGCGGGCTAAAAAGCAGAAATTTTCATTTAATGTCCATTTCAAATTAAAAGTTCCACAAATGTGGTAATAAAGCAGGCTGCATGCTAGCCAACCTGGCCAGAAGGAATCCCACATTCTCTCCCTCCAGGACCCCTTCAGCACAAAACAGATACATTTGACCCTTCAACAATAATATCATCAACTCTACTCAATCTGCTGTGCATGAATGTTTTATAAAGAACCATTTAATATAGACCAACACCTGAAAGGACTTGGCAGTGCTTGAACATGCTAAACACAACCCTACAATCAACATGACCATCATATCTACCCAGACAATGAAATTTTTCAATAAAGTCAACTTGCAGTGGCATTTTTGAGTACTGTATAAAATGGGATTTGGAAGACATTTCACTGAATTTTTGACCAGATGTACGCCTCATCCAAGGTTTGGGTGTGTATCCCAAATTTCGTATTCTCTTCATTCTCACTCCTCAAAGGAACTCAGAAAGGGTGTCCCCTCTCCCTGCTCTTTTTTAACCAAGTGAAAGAACCCCTTTCTAGGTAATTACAATCCTTCATGGAACTATCAGAAATCCAGATACATAAAACCAAGATTCTTATAGCCTTAGTTGCAAATGACACCCTGTTGTTCACCTCCAACCGTTTCACAAAAAGCCCAAAATGCAATCCATCTTTCACACCTCCACAAAATGTTAGGTCTCCTCATCAATATATCTTAAAAAATATATCTAAAAGTGAAATTCTCTCTATTACCTCTACAAAGAACAAGACTTGGCAAAACTCTACAAATTTCTCCATAGTTAAGGATCACATAAAATACTAAAAACATCTTCTTCACTGTATGCCCTTAATTGCAGCCTGTTTATATACAAGAAATGCAGAGAGCTGTTTTTTTGGGACCCACTGTCCACCCTGCTCATCGAAAAAATTTAAATTATGTTTTTTGAACTGCTATATCTAATTTGGACACTGGCCATTGTTTTAAAACATGTTAAAACCTTAAATCAAGCCATCCGGTTTGGCAGGAAAGAAGAGCCCATACAGCTATGTGCAAACTCTATACCCTGAAGAATGATAGGTCCATAGCTATGCCCAACCTGAAAATCTAAATCCCGGCCTGTCTCTTAAAACACGCCATTGATTAGCTCTGGGGCACCTCTAACTACACCAACTACACATTGGAAGTATGTCATATCTCTGACATTTCATGGCTCTCCTTCATTGCCCCACGTCTAAGCTATCCCTCTGCTTTGTTTCATGGCTTTAATCAGAAATGCGGTGATAGCATGGTAGGAACAGGAACAAAGAAAATGTATAAAACTATTGCCATATTTTTTGAGATATTAAAGCAAATTCACTTTAAATATATTAAACACAACCTATCACTTTCCCAGGGGGAACATTATGCTGCTATTCAGTGATGGGCAACCCAGGGACTAGACCATTTATATCACCTCTTTACAGAAGACTTACATACACCTTTCAGCTTCCAAGAACTGTGCTCAAAACTCCAAATACCTTCCCAAGAATATCTACATTATTCACAGGTCACCAGTTTCTGGAAATCTTTTAAAAAAGATCCCACCCACAATGTAACCACTGTAATGAACACATTGATTACAATACCTCAGCCTTTCATATCTGCAATATACCATTTCTGAGCAATATTTCTGCTTTTTTTTCCATGGATAAATCCAGTGTAGAAAATGGATATAAGATTTCCAATATGTGGACATAGTGGAAACACTTTTGGATGCATACCCACTAGGTTTATAGTTAATGAGTGCATGAGGAGACCACAATACAAAACTCTCCACAGAGCATACCTAACCTCCCAATGTAACTGAAACACATACAAGAAATTGAGAAAGCTATTTAAGAAAATGTGTGAATTTGATAACCAAGTAGCTCTGTTATTGACAGTTGTAGCACTCCTCTAACCCCCAAAGACAAGGTGGGCTAGCATTTCACCTCAAGGTGTGGCCCATATGTACAGATAGGCACCAGTCATTTTTTAGATGAAAAACAATAGGAATTTATTTAAATAGTAATCAATAATTCCTTCCTTCTCTTTTCTCCTTCCTTCTCTTTCTTCCGTCCTTCTTGTTCTTTCTTTGACTCTGTGGGCACTGTTGTTGATTCAGATTTAAATGTTTAAGAACAGCTCAGGCAGTTCATGTACTGTATAAAGAGAATTGTAAATGACTTTCCTATGAGGATTCTCTAAACCCCCAGGTAGGTTCAGCTTGCTCATCAAACTTATCAATACAGCTCCTCTCCTTCATACAGCTCAAATAGCTAACACAAGATATAGACTTGATTAAAAAATGATGTTTATAATAGTTTCAAAATTATGAAGATAGCCATAGTGAATGGCTAAATTAAGGCAGAGGGTGCTTTTAAAGAGGAAGTTTACCCAAAAAGGGGATTTATTCCACCTTTACTTGTGGAAACATGTTTTGTAAAAGTAAAGAATGTCAAAAAGGTAAATGTAGTTACAGTTTGTGCTTTGACTTCATTTAAAAGATGGATATAGCAGTATGTTTGCAGTAGTAATGGTTTGCTGTAAAGGAGGATATGAAAATGTTTATGTGCCCTTCAAAAATGTTCTGCAGTTCAAGCAGTGCTATATTTAATGGGCGAGAGGGAATTACAACTGAAAATAAAAAATCTTTTTTTCTTTATAAACATTTGTATACTGTATGTAGTGGTATCCTCATAACTAGTGGTAAGCATCTCCTGCATTAAAGGTAATTTCACTTTAAAAGTGCTCCCAAATGAAGAAAGAAAACGTGTTTGTAAACGCAAACAATTAACTTGTCTTATTTGCTTTAATTGAAAACATTTTATTACACCTATTCAAGTTAAAAAAAAATACTTGTTGAGCATGGCCTGTGCACTCTTCCTGTGTTCTCTCGTGGAGTCCAATTAGCTATCCTAGTTGTTTTCTTGGGACTACAGGCTAATTGGTTTCTCTTAGACAATTGGAATGCTGCACTGCCACTCCTACAACTGTGAGACACTGGTTAGAGAAGTGATATATGTGATTTGAAAAATCAGTGATTGTGTAAATATGTAGTGCTACAATGCACCTCCTTCTTCAGTGTATAAATGTGTGAAATAAACAAGAATGCCAATGGTGCATACCATGTTGCAATGCACCTGTCTTAATAAGTGTAATCCTACAAACCAGAATATTGCACCGTACTACAATACACCTCTCTTAGATGAAAGTACTTGTGCAACATTCTATAGTAAAAAATGGCAGATGAGATACTTGTGATATAAATTATAAACCATAGGTGAGAACCCTTATGTAGCAAGCTGTGGGGACTACAACACACCTTCCCCTAAAAAAAACACACTAAATTAATAGTGCTGAATATAGACCAATGAGTTATGTGTTCACCGCGATCCGGTGCCTGCTGTCTCCGGACACCGATTGCTGTACGGGACCTCTGTGATCATGTGATCACTGATTGGCCAAGAGTCATGTGATCACTGATTGGCCAAGAGTTGTAAGCAAGATGTCACTTCTGACATCATTGCTTACTACATATGAAATCTGTGAATGGTCACAGAGGTCACATGGTACAAGGCTATTCACAACAGCCTTGTACCATGTGACAAGCTGTGACCAATCACAGCTCACACAGTATTTCTCAATGGCTGCAAGAATGCAGCCGGAGAAAAGGAGAAATGATTGCTTTTACAGCCTTTATGGGTGTAAAAGCAATCAGTGTAAAAAATAAAAATCTTCATAACCCCCCACAAGTAGTACAGTGTCACTATGGTGACACTGTACTGCTAGGGTGACAATATGGTAAAAAAAAACCTAAATAATAATATAAAAAAATAAAATAAAAATTTTATTTTTTTTTTAAAAATTATCATTTTTGTTGCATGACCGCGCAATTGTCATTCAAAGTGTGGTAGCGCTGAAAGCGGAAAATTGGCCTGGACAGGATGGGGGTGAAAGTGTCCAGACTTGAAGTGGTTAAAACTGTCATGTGATCTACTGTGTTTGGTCACAGCGATCACATGACACTGGCAGCAGGCCCATGGACACAGCCGGTGACAGATCGCACTGGTCCGTGGGGCACATGTGAGGCGTGATCCTAGGAGGGCATCATATGACATCCTATCAGGATAATAGGGGCCATCATCATACAAAAGGATGGATGGGAAGGAGTTAATGGGAAAAAGCATAGGAAATGTGCACATATTACACAGATGTATTGCGTGTTTATTTCATTGGAATTGACATATGCTTTAAGCAATACCCCTCTTGTTGCCTTTTCATTTACCCTAGTTGATGTGTTGCAAATTCTGGATGTATTTGCAATTCCACTACCCATGCAAACTAGGGATGCAGCCCTTTATTTCAGATAATAAACCTGCATATAGAAAACATAGCCTGCCAAGACAGCTCACAAGAGAGTACATGGCTCTTGATCCCTAAAGTTTCTGTTCTGTCATAATTATTGTTTTTCTTCAGTGTAAATATTTAAGGACTGTTTCAATTGAATACATTTATGCCATTCAAAAATTTCCAGACACCTCATGCAATGATGGTGCTTAGAAGATTGATGTATGTTATCACTTACAATTTGTAAGATAAGGATATATCTAGTTTCACGTACTCTCATTCTAGTGTGTACATATTTTCAAAGTTTTCCTATATTAATGGGCCTCTATCACATCTTTTCAGCAGCACAATTTTGGTTGACAACATGATGAGGTGAAAATTACAGTACTCACAATACATTCTTTAATGCAATGAAAAGTAACACCCATTGGGCCAGATTGTGGCCTGTATCAGTTAGAGATGGGAAGGCCTGGGAAAAAATAGTTTTTTCAGTTTTTTTTCCTAAAGCAGGTTTTGTTTTTTTCTGAAAAAAAAAAATTGTGTGGAATATGTGCTATAATATAATATATCTATGACATGGTATTCAAACTATATACCATAAAGACCATAATAAAAGATTTCTGAGACTTTTTGTAAACTCTTAAATTATTGCTTCTCTCAGCTGAAGACAAGGAAATCCTGGAATACAGTTCAAGTAGCACTGTCCTTCTCAATGCAGTTCTCAAACAAGAGAAACATACATTTTTGCTACTAGTGGACACTGAAGGGAAAAGGCTCCAGTTTAGTTTGTTGTGGGCACCAACCTGTTCCTCCTACCATTGGGTGAGTGTTGGGATACATTAGATGACAGTTTCTGTCCTCCTCTCAGGCCTTGATTGACAGGTTAGAGGGTAAATGTGTCTGACAAATTAGTTTAGCTTTATAACCTTTAAATTATTCCTATTAATGTTCTCCACCATCACTGCATAATGTTTCCTTATAGTCTGATTAGTAAATAGTTTTTTTCTTTTGTTCCTCTCAGTAAAATGGAGAAACCAACATCTAGAGTTTGGAAACATTTCCACAGTGCAGTTTCTGCTGAGAGCAAAGGTGCAATTTGCAGTGTAATAACATTACTTTCAATTTGTTAACCTACTCCACATTGAATTTTTTTTAATTTTTCTGAAAAATCTCAATTTTTCTGTAAAAAAAGAGGGAAAAATGTTTTTTGTTCTCATGGCATAAACATTTCTAGAAATTTTACATCTCTATTGCCCAGCCATTAGCAGTATTAAATTGTCAGCAGGATCAGACAGCTGACAGCATAAGCTGTCAGAACAAAGCAATTACCATCACATTCATCCTTTTGGTGTTGCATGAAACTCCCCCTGACATTTCTACCCTTTCTGGGAATGGACAGTATGCATGCGCTCTACCTTCATTGATCTGAGCAACCTACTGGCGAGCTTGGCATTTTCCACATCTAGGAGTCAAGAAGTCCTGTATACAGTGTATTCAGACCTCTTGAAATGTTTCACATTTTGTCATGTTACAACCAAAAACGTAGATTTATTTTATTGGGATTTTATATGATAGACCAACACAAAGTGGCACATAATTGTGAAGTGTAAGGAAAATGATAAATGGTTTTTAAATTTTTTTAAAAATAAATATGTGAAAGTTTGGTGTGTATTTGCATTCAGCCCCCCTGAGTCAATACTTTGTGGAACCATTTTTTGCTACTATTACAGCTGTAAGTCTTTTTGGGGATGTCTCTACCAGCTTTGCACATCTAGAGAGTGACATTTTTGCCCATTCTTTGCAAAATAGCTCAAGCTCTGTCAGACAGGATGGAGTCTGTGAACAGCAATTTTCAAGTCTTGCCACAGATCTCAATTGGATTTTGGTCTGGACTTTGACTGGGCCATTCTAACACATGAATATGCTTTGATCTAAACCATTCCATTGTAGCTCTGGCTGTATATTTCGGGTCGTTGTCCTGCTGGAAGGTGAACCTCTGCCCCAGTCTCAAGTCTTTTGCAGACTCTAACAGGTTTTCTTCTAAGATTGCCCTGTATTTGGCTCCATCCATCTTCTCATCAACTCTGACCAGCTTCCCTGTCCCTGCTGAAGAAAAGCATCCCACATGATGCTGCCACCACCATGTTTCACGGTGGGGATGCTGTGTTAAGGGTTATGTGCAGTGTTAGTTTTCCGCCACACATAGTGTTTTGTTTTAGGCCAAAAAGTAAAATTTTGGTCTCATCTGACTAGAGCACCGTCTTCCATGTTTACTGTGTCCCCCACATTGCTTCTCACAAACTGCAAAGGGGACTTCTTATGGCTTTCTTTGAACAATGGCTTTCTTCTTGCCACTCTTCCATAAAGGCCAGATTTGTGGAGTGCACGACTAATAGTTGTCCTGTGGACAGATTCTCCCATCTGAGCTGTGGATCTCTGCAGCTCCTTCAGAGGTTCCATGGGCCTCTTGGCTGCTTCTCTGATTAATGCTCTCCTTGCCCAGCTTGTCACTTTAGGTGGACGGCCATGACTTGGTAGGTTTGCAGTTGTGCCATACTACTCCATTTTCGAATGATGGAATGAACAGTGCTCTGTGAGATGTTCAAAGTTTGGGAATTTTTTTTTTATAACCTAACCCTGCTTTATACTTATCCACAACTTTATCTCTGACCTGTCTGGTGTGTTCCTTGGCCTTCATGATGCTGTTTGTTCACTAATGTTCTCTAACAAACCTCTGAGGGCTTCACAGAACAGCTGTATTTATACGGAGATTAAATTACACACAAGTGGACTGTATTTACTAATTAGGTGACTTCAGAAGGCAATTGGTTCCATTAGATTTTAGTTATGGGTATCAGAATAAAGGTGGCTGAATACAAATGCACACCACACTTTTCAGATATTTATTTGTAAAACATTTTGAAAACCATTTATCATTTTCATTCCACTTTACAATTATGTGCCACTTTGTGTTGGTCTATCACATAAAATCCCAATAAAATACATTTAAATCTTTTGGTTGTAACACGACAAAATGTGGAAAATTTCAAGAGGTATAAATACTTTTTCAAGGCACTATATATCCAGTGGTAGAATATAATAAGGGAGAAGGGAGCTGTCTAGGGCTCCAAACTAAAAGGGGGGTCCATGACGGTGCTAAAAATGTTCTGCACTTTGGTGCTCTTCATTGTAAATCAGTTTTACAGTTGTAAGTACTTTTGTTTCAGAAGCTGATCAGGAATGAAAGTCTTTGTATTACTCTCCATATTAATTTTGTGTTCAAAACTCTACAGAAATGTTTTACAAACCTATGTGGAGAGCAAAACAAACATATCTGTGTACACTGAACCTTATGCTACTGGTTGGCAGGCCATGAATTGAAAACAACTTAAAATACAAATTTCAACCATCAGAAAAAATATATGAGTTTTAAATTAAGGGATGCACTTTCTGTTGTTACTGTCTTCTTAGTAGTTACCCCCAGGGGCGAACTGACAACTCATGGGGCTCCCGAGCAATAGGGGATCATGGGGCCCCTGTGTCCTTGCCCAAACTCAAAAAAGCCTATGAAAAAGGTACCAGGGGTATCTCATTGGGCCCCCTACTGACCCCGGGCCCTCGGGCAGTGCCTGAGTTTCCAAATGGTCAGTCCACCCCTGGTTACCCCTTACCCCAAGTAAAGTAAAGTAAGCCTGGGCAACAAAGAGCCAAGACTCAGGAACACAGACACCAAGCATGTACCTGATTTCTGAAGGGTGATAAATGCTTACAGTCTAGGGGCCTACGTATAGCAGAGACTGGATACTGCTGTCATCCCTTAACTGGACATTGCAATGTTTACCCCTCATGCCATTTTACAAGACCTTCATAAAATGCGGTCCATAGGGCAGAGCCTACAGTATCCTATAGAGCTGTCTCTACAAACAGCTTTAGAGAAAACATCATGACTGGAGGAGAACAGACTGGCCACATGACTTTGGCCACCTCCTCCTGTCTTTTTATTCTCTATTTGTTGTAATGGTTTGAAATAAATCTGTTAAACACACCACCCTTCTTTATACATGTGCTGGTATTTTATTTTTTGTATCAAGCAGTAGTATGGCCATGGTAAAGCCATACCGCTCCTTTATAAATGAGGCCCTAAGTGGTAGACTACTAATTTATACTGCAAAGCAACAGATTTTCTAGTTTAACTGTCACAGGAACACTTTAATGTTTGAAATACCTTAACCATTTTTAGATTTAGCTTTCACGTGGCAGTTTTTTTCTAACACCTAGTATATTTTAATGGAGCATCAAGTACCTGGGTGGTGTATCGAATAAGCAATTCACATTAAATTATCCACATGCTGCTGGGGAGAGAAAAGAGGGGGAAAAAGTTAGTTTTTATTGTTTTGCAAAAGCTACATCAGTAAACACTTATTGTTTTAATTACCTGCTGTCATGGTACAAGGCAAAAAGGTTGTAAAGCAAGATAAAATCTTTCATTTTAATGGAGTGTCTGGCCTGTCGTGTGGAAGGCTGGATTTATTGGCTTACATCTGGCAACTTAATTTTGCTTGTAAAAAAAAAGACTTTTTTGATTCATAAATGACTCCAGGGAGCTGGCCTGCAGGGGAATGCATCGTATCCCTTTGATATCTGCAGCTTTTAAAATATTCTCTGAAATTACCTTTTAAATCTTCTCCTTTTTTCAGATTTTAATTGCTCTTTCATGCCTTAATTTCGACACCAGCATGCCAATTCCACTAGGCTAAGAACGGGCACAAAATGGCATCTGCTGAAGATAAATATCTCTCATCAACCTTTTCAATCCTTTCAATTTCTGGTCTATACACTTAATGCATTCGCCCTGTGACCCATATTAAAATGCCGCAAAGAATTCTGGATAAGAATTCCATACAGAAGCAGCCAATCAAGAGGTGAAAACATGTGTACATGTTCACAGTGATCTTCCTCCCGTTGTTCTAGTTTAAATACCAGGACAATTTATTTGTCTCTACAAAGATTTTTTTAAGTCCTGTTTACTCTAATTAAAGCTATGTAAATTACTGCTATTTGCTTTTTTTATTTTGGGAATATAAGGATGTTTTCTCATTAGAATATCTGAAAGTATTTTTCAATTAAGTTCCCTTCAATGCGGTTTAAAAATAATTGGGTATTCAAGGAAAACAGCAAGGTACAGTAGTTGATATTATAGTACAACTTGTACAAATGTTAATGCGTGCATACAACTTGCAAAACCGCATTGAAAAATGAACTGATCTATGGCAGCTGATAGCGACATAAAACTAGGAAATAGGAAAACTAGTGTTTTCTTATCAACTGCTCCGTGAAATAAACGATATGAATTGTAATCAACTGCCATTTCAGTGTGTGAGTAGGTGCAGGAAAACACTCCAGGTGCAGAATAACAGAAATATATCGCAACTGAAGTTCAGCAATATAGAACAAGCCTAACAGGAAGGCAACCCAAAGGGGGGCACTCACAAGATGTCACAGCAATGTATCAGTAGCAGAAGGTCTCAGGTGTGCTGACAGGAGCAGAATGTGGCCTGGACAGTCCGTACCCAAGTGGGGAGGCTTTCAAGTAGGATGGCGTGTCCATGCACCTTCCCTACTCCTCTGGAACCTGTCCCTTACATTAAGCACTGTTTCTGACAGACAGGAGTCCTGTCCTTATTCTAGCCACACGCAAAATGCATGCCAAGCCCGGAAGCCAGAGTTTTACACTCTGCCTGACCCTGACATGGGGTACCAGCGTCCAACTGGATAGCCCTGTGACCCACGAAACCATAAAGGTTCCTCTTGACTTCCTCTCTGTTCGGTGCCATCTGCAGTGCAGAAATAGACTGCACCTGCCTACAAGTGTATAGAATGCTCATAAGTAAAAAATGTTTCCAAATACTGTAGTTACTAACTTTTAAAAGTGAGGTACTTATGGATTCTAGTGCTGTCTTCCCACAGCCAACAAAAAACAGTATCCCCCCCCCCCCAAAAAAAATGTAACTCAGTTACAGGCTGGGGGAGTGAATGAGCGGTTCACTTTTTGAGTAAATTTCTGCTTCAACAGAACACATATTTATTATATATACACTGTAAGTATTGAGAGTACAATTACATTGGTACAGCATACAAATTATGTATTAATTTAACCACTTTGTGATTTCAAAACATCATTAGACTTTGATATTCATAAGGGTAACCTTTCTGGAACATTGTTCTCGCTTTCTATGGGAATAATATTTAATTTAACATTGTTTATATACCAATATTAGAATATTAGAATTTATTCTAGCCATATTACACTGAGGCAGATGAATGTCCTGTTTGCTAAAATTTGTGGAGTGCGATGATCTGTAAAGCTGAGCTTTGGTATTTAAAAAAATACACTTGAAATAAGCCCCCCCATCCCCCACGCTGCAAGGGTAAAAGCTTGTTAAGTCTAGAGGATGATGAATAGCTGTAATGCTTCCTTTTTTTTTCTCACTCCTCTGGCAGCCAGCAATCTTTTCTTCTCTTCAATGCTCTATGTTGTAGGCAGGACCTCACCATCCTCACATACAATGCAGGAATGCTGGTCCTGCATTGTATGTGATGACATCAGAAAGCCTGTGATTGCCAAAAAGGCAAAAGGAAGAGGCTTTGGAGAACTTGTTTTACAGCAAGGTGGAAGCCTGCCATAGTGAGGAATGAGGTAAGTATTACAGTTTATTCCTATATCCCTAGAATTAACCATCATTTACTCTTATATTGCAGGGGGCCCCACAGCAATGGTAATTTGTGCTGCTGCTCAATAGGGTTTCAAGAAATTGACAGCAGTAACTTTTGCATATTCATGGAAAACTGAAACTGACACAACACTGCTCTCAACTGGAAAACAAAGTCATGATACTAAGGAACTGCAAGATTTTGAAGAAAAGTATTTAATCTGAGGTCTGTAATTATGGTTATTGCAGGTGATAGAGAGGTCATAGCTGAACTTCACAAGAAGTTGTGTAGGACCAGAGTTCACAGTTCGCAAAACCATGCCCTAGTTCCAAAGTCTGGTTTTGGAATCCAGTGTCCAATCCTAAAACTTGCTCCAATCATTCTCCTTTTTTTTTACCTCCCCTGTGCAACTATCTTTGGCTATGATTCAGCCATTGCCCACCTCCTGCAGATGGCTCTTACTTTTTTCCAGCCACAGCTGATTGCTTTCTAGGCAAGTCACTCAGCCTGAGCCCCTCCTCCTGCAGCCAGGTCTGTCAGTGTTGCGGTTGTGATGCTTAAATAAGTCACGTAGCTTGTGTCCATCTGCCCTTTTCCAAAGATAGACTCACTCACTAAAATCATAGCTACCAGATCCTGTTCCATGCCATCTGTGGTTTTTCCAGTACCAAAAGGTGGCAATCCCAATCCCATAGCCTCAGCCTCTCCTCCTGCAGCCAGGTCTGTCAGTGTTGCGGTTGTGGTGCTTAAATAATTCACGTAGCTTGTGTCCATCTGCCCTTTTCCAAAGATAGACTCACTAAAATCATAGCCACCAGATCCTGTTCCATGCCATCTGTGGTTTTTCCAGAACCAAAAGGTGGCAATCCCAATCCCATAATCTGAGCCTCTCCTCCTGCAGCCAGGTCTGTCAGTGTTGCGGTTGTGGTGCTTAAATAAGTCACGTAGCTTGTGTCCATCTGCCCTTTTCCAAAGATAGACTCACTCACTAAAATCATAGCCACCAGATTCTGTTTCATGCCATCTGTGGTTTTTCCAGAACCAAAAGGTGGCAATCCCAATCCCATAGCCTGAGCCTCTCCTCCAGCAGGCAGGTCTGTCAGTGTTGCGGTTGTGGTGCTTAAATAAGTCACGTAGCTTGCAGGGGCGGACTGACCATTTGGAAACTCGGGCACTGCCCGAGGGCCCGGGGTCAGTAGGGGGCCCCATGAGATGCCCCTGGTACCTTTTTCATATGCTTCTTTGAGTTTGTGCAAGGACACAGGGGCCCCATGATCCCCTATTGCCTGGGGGCCCAATAAGTTGTCAGTCCGCCCCTGGTAGCTTGTGTCCATCTGCCCTTTTCCAAAGATAGACTCACTCACTAAAATCATAGCCACCAGATTCTGTTTCATGCCATCTGTGGTTTTTCCAGAACCAAAAGGTGGCAATCCCAATCCCATAGCCTGAGCCTCTCCTCCTGCAGCCAGGTCTGTCAGTGTTGCGCTTGTGGTGCTTAAATAAGTCACGTAGCTTGTGTCCATCTGCCCTTTTCCAAAGATAAACTCACTCACTAAAATCATAGCCACCAGATTCTGTTTCATGCCATCTGTGGTTTTTCCAGAACCAAAAGGTAGCAATCTCATACCCATTGTGTTTACAACTTTATTGCAATTACTCCCACACATTTACAACCAGCATCCTTTATTTTATAGTCATAACTCTAAAAAAGGTTTTAAATACTAACAGTACATCTAGGGTACAAAGATTTTTATTATAAAGAAAAAACTTAAAGGATCTGATTCTGAGAACTTGTAATCAGTTAATTACATGTAAAGATAATGTTCAGTATATGAAGTCTTTTTTTTTTATGTCACATGCCTTTATTTATATTTTAGTCTGGCTTTACCTGCAGAGTGATATATGCAGGAAAAGCAACAATAAAAGAGTTTGGAATAAACTATGACAATGCCAGGGATGCTTCCAGCAGTCACTAGGTATGTACTGCTTCTGCAACTATTCAAGCATCATTATGCAGGCATCCTTAGCAGTGTTATGTTTTGTCCCAATTTATGTCATTTTCATTTTTGCTTGACAGCTTTGTCTGCATGGGAATAAAAATAAATCATAGAAAATAAAAATAAATCCAAAATATTAATTATTCCTATATGTATTACCCATATACAGTTATCATATTAAATATTCTACAATCATTTTTTTTGGTAGAGGACTTTGAAGCTTCATTCTCAGCAGTATCTGCTGAACCTGTCACCTAGTATTTCTGGTAGAAAGTACTGAGGTCAAAATATGATTTCAGTTTTGCACATCATGCACTTTTTAGTGACATCAGGAAAAGTCACATGGTTTTACAAGGTTTGTATGCAATTGGATAGTAAAATTGCTCCCTTGGCGTGTACTTATTTATTCACTGTAGCGGAAACAAGTAATATGTTGCCTAAATTGCTGAACCTAGCAATTTTCCCTCTGTAGATGACCTCAATAGCTGCACGGTGTACTTTATTTAGTACAATAAAGTAATTCATATTGCAGCAATATGATCGCAGATTAATTTCAGCCTGGATGTTTACACACTTCAGTAGGGTCACACTGATGGTTTTTGTTGTAGTGATTATGGTAAAAATATATTTGCCTAGCTGAGAGGACCTTCATAGACTGGAGAGAAGGTTGACATAAGAATGTCATAAGGTTTTATAAAAGGATATTATAACTCAAAATACTACTGGGTTTCTTTAGTAAGGCAAATGTTTTGTGGAAAATAGGGCTAAAAGCCAAATCTTTTGGCTGGTATGCAATATTTTAAATGTATGCAAAACTGGGGCCCGGGGTCAGTAGGGGGCCCCATGGGATGCCCCTGGTACCTTTTTCATAGGCTTTTTTGAGTTTGGGCAAGGACACAAGGGCCCCATGATCCCCTATTGCCCGGGGGCCCCATGAGTTGTCAGTCCACCCCTGGTGGTGCCTATAGTGGAAATAAAACAGTATTAAACCCAAAAGCAATCATTTATTATATTGCAGCTTACCAATTCTTAGATGTGATGGCTGCATTCATTTTCTTTTCTTTTCTTTTTCAAAAGAACAAGCTCACTAGCAGTAAGTATCAGTTACAGAGATAAAACAAACAATTTCACACTGCTGGGGGTGCTTAGAATAATCATCTTTTGTCTATTTATATAAAACAAAAAGAAAAAAAAGTAACTGCTTAAAAAGTGTTTGTTGGAGTTTGCATTCAATTTGTATTTGTATTTAAATTTGCTAGTACATCTAGCACTCTCTTCCCTTCAGACTGGCAATGATGCTGTCCAAATGTGCCCCCTGTGCTTCTTCATCCATTGTGGGGGCACTCTAATACAGGAGGTGTGTTACTGGCCAGATCACCAGGTTAAAAAAAAAAGAGGGAAAAAAGCATAAGAAAAGAAAACTGATGCAGCCATCACATCTAATGATTGGTAATTTTGGTTTGGGGGTTAATACTGCTTTAAACATGTAGTTGGATCAGTAGCAGTACTGTACCATGGATAATAGAAAAAATGATTAGCCATACTGGGAATCCTATTCTCTAGTGAATTTGTAAGTTCATGACAAACTCTAGTCAGATGACACCAAAACAAAAGAGAGATGCCAGTATTTGGAACTGGAATACCTTCTACAGTCTATGTCTGTAACTAATTCCAGATCTAGTTTAGAAGCTTTGGCTGCAGCTTTTCTCCTTATAGCATCAAAATCTCTTAAAGTAACAAGGGACAAGTAGGGGTTGTCATTGCTGACCTCTTTCCAAAAATTGTAGTGGCCTGGCTGTTATGCTCACCTATTGCCTTGCATACTTTGAATCACAAATATATAGTTTATAAAAGTCTGAAAAAAGCCCAAAGCCCTCATCTGCATAACTAGTCAACATGGCAGCCAGGCAACCTTTAAGGGACCTGGGTTGGAAAGAAGTTGGTGCAAAGCTATCCCAGGTCCCTCCCCACTTCTTTCTAGTACAAGGCAATCACATACCTGGCTTTTAAGGGTGACTCTTGTATCACATTCTCCTTGCCAAAGGCCCAGCTCGTCTCCTATACATCTCCATGACATCATAATATCACATGTGGATTACCAACTGAGTCTTGCAGTGCAGAACACTAGTAGCATGAAAATGACATTCTGACAATGGTTCCAAGTCAGTGTAGACAGTAGTTGTATGGTTTCAGTCATCCTCCCACTTTTTCATAATAAGCCCCACTGAGTTGGCTCAGTTCATCCTAGATATTCTCAGTCCTAGGCCCCAAGGCCTTCCGACAACATGCTAAAGACCTGCATTTGAAGGGTGGGGTGGCAAGGTGTCTTTATTTGCTTCTTGCATATTGTACAAATGTCCCACCCATAGAAGTAAAGTACAAATTATTTAGAACAACAAACAAAATTCCAGGCACATAATTTCATACACCTTGCACATGCATGAACAGTTACTAACCAAAACATAATTATATATACAGCAGATATGAAAACTGAGGTACTCAAAGATATAAAAATGAACAATTCACAACTCAGAATAGCATACACAGTAAGCATAAATACAGGATTTATATAACAACATCAAATAACAGAGAACCAGCAGCAACAGATGGTCAGGATCAAGGCTACAGATAGTAGTTAGGATTCGGAAACTCTTGCCACTCCCCTGTTTCTGCACTCTACTTTACTACATAGTATTGCATGCCATCACTATTGAGCTTGAACACCACCATGTTGTCTATGTATCATCCATAGTTCCATTCATGATACATGTGGCAGAACTCATAGTGGAAAAGCACCCTTAAGTGCTGCCAGACCATAGTCTTGTGTATATGTTACCACTCTGACTCAATCACCCTGAAAAAGGACTCAGGGACATATGGAAAGTCCAGCCCATACAAGTTCCGAACATGTCTCACCAAATACCTGTACATTGCTAGCTAGTAACCAATCATCTACAAGAACCAGGGCCACCGTACCCTGATCCTCCTCTTCGATCTCTCAATGAATGGGTTTGACCCCTTTGTCCTCGGGAAAACCGAAGACGGGACTTCTTTAGTTTCTACTGAAGAAGTCCCACTTTAGGATGTAACATGTATAGAGGGAAAAAACCAAAGTTCTGACATCAGCCTGCAATCATCTGAGTTGGGGCTACGAGCCGATCTGTAGTTATGCGCTCCACATTAGCACTGTTATGGTGCTATGTCTTGTAAGTGTTTTCTTTATTTATTAGCAGGATTAGAGTTTATTAAACAGAAAACCCTTTTTCTTTGTTTTTATATGATCCAATGCTTCGGTGATCAGATATATATCCATGCATGCTGTTGAGGAGAGAGGAGTTTGTGGACACCTTGGAGGGGGCAAGCACATTCATGACCTTTCTGGTAATTCATGGGTTATGGTTGTGAGGTGAGTGGCCAATATTTCACTGGTGGTGGAGACACGAAGAGCACTTTGGATTTTATTTAATGCAAGATATTACACCTATTATCACAGTGATAATACAGTATTTAATCTTTGGACTTTATTATATATATTATTATATTAATATACAAGGGGTCTTGAAAAAGGTTCTGCACTTATATATATATATAATAGAGTTTAAAAAAGTGCGGAAACTTCTTATAGAACCCTTGTATACTAATATACGGTATATATTTTTCTGGTCTCAAATATTAATATATGATTTGTTGTTTAATCATTGAGAATTTTCACTTATGTACTATGTTTAGAGTTGCGCTGAACTATATTTTGTACAGATCATAGAGATCTTCAGTCCTAGGCCCCAAGGCCTTCTCGCACTGAAACACAGAGATCAGGGGTGGCAAGGTATCTCCATTTACTTGTTGAATGTTGTACAAATGTCTCAGCCCAGCCAGGCACTCTCACACTTCCCTCCAAGAAGCTGCTGTACATAGTGCTGTACGGGGGTGACCTGCTCCCATGCCCTACTCTTCTTGGGCCCCACTCACAGCTGGTATTTATAGGGACACTAACATCTGCCAACAAACTAGCATGTTAAAAAGTGGTCAGTAAAGCAATGTTAATCTCTGTGTTTTTATTATAACAGAATTTATTTAAAGATTAACTCCACTTTTGTTAAGTAAAAAACATTCTCCTATGGGTGATCAATGTACATTGCAAGGCTTTTAGTAAACTTTTTTGCAGATTCCTACCTTTTGTTATTCTAAAGAAATAACTGTTTGTATGGATACAAATTCATATCTATATCTTATTTTAAAAAAGTAACAGTTATTTTTAGTTGCATCCAATAACTTTTGAAATTTCAGTCACGTGGCTAAAAATAAAGTGCCTTATTTTAAGATGGTTTGTGAACCATCACAACCATCAACAAACCAGCTTTTTTAGTTTATTTTTTTTACATCAAGACCATTAAAATAACTGCAGGAACTGGGCTGTTATGGGCAATAGCTTGCACACAATTTTCTTTCCCCCTATTTGTTTTATATGATCTGCTTTGCTTCCAGTAAATTAAGGCTGCTGGCAAACTGTGCTGTTCACATTCTTTTTTAATTGACCCTTGGGATACCATCTATTCTTTAGAAAAAGATTTGCACAAACTTTCTATGTAATAAATAATATGCCATATAGTGAAAAGATATAGAAAACTTTCTGCACTCCATAAGTGTTTTTTTGAACAGAAAACCATCCGCATCAACAACGCTACAGTGATAATATTTTAATACATAGCCAAGATAGGATATGGAACTTCAATATTTCAGTGACATTCTCGCTTGCTAACAGTCATCAGAGGAAAGATGACGAAAACAGCCATATGCTGGCAAGAATTTTTCCTGATAAAAACAGCAATTATGGCAGGAATTTAGGTTGGATGGTAGGTGTCCTTGGATATTGCTTTGATATTTCTCCTATGTTGTGTCAGGAAAATGAAAAATTTAAATATCATTGACAAGGTCACTCAATGTCAAAGCTTTGATGTCCTCATGCACATACTCACCCTGCTGCTCTTCACAGAAAATATGATCAAGAAGCCATGCTATACAACTGGCAGATCTTCCTCAGCAAACATATAGTAGTACATACATTAGTGTTAAGTTAGAAGATAGGTTAGTGGTTTATTCAAGACAATGACATTTTTTTTGCATTTAAGTACATTCTTATAATCTACGCCGTAGATTATAGGAATGTACTTAAATGCAAAACAAATGTAGATTCTACGGTCTATTCCGAGATGCCTTGGGCTAAATTGGGCCTTCACCTTCCCCACCCACTTACTGTCTTTCTACTACCCAGTTTCCTTCTAAAAATAGTGTTTTTTCTTCTAAATCCCTTTTTGGGGAACCCACCCCACACTTTTTAGTTTCTTGCCCAGATGAGAATGATGTAATTGTTGCCTCTAATTTTTTGGTATACCTACGTCACTCATTCCAGGAGGCCCTGCAGGCACTGAAAGGAGCATGTGCCAAGATGCATAATCAGGGGTCAGCTTTCTCTTTCTGTTTTTTGCAACCAGCCTCCATATTCAGATTCAGAATACTTTTTTAACAATGACACAATGTGGCACATGCGGACAGGCTGCAAGAACCCAGAAGAGATAGGCAGCCATTTGATTGAATCAGAGAAGAAGATGGCGGCATGGAACTGGGGGTGCTGAGGTGGAAACAAATAAAAAGGGGGGAGGTAATAGGGGAGGGGGATGTGAAATTCCTTTTTAATGTGTTTGTACAGCCATTCATTTTTTTTTAGATAGAGTAGGGAAGGAATAAAACCCCTGTCAAGGTTTTATTGCTGTGTGTCCCCAATAGACAGTTTCTCCTGTGTGTTTGTCCTTTTGACCATTGTCACTGAGACTGAGATGATGAGAAATCTCATATTTTACAGCTGTCATCAGAACAAGATGTAAAGGGTTAATCTACTAAAGGAGTCTCCTGTTCTGGTGACAACTGTTTAGGAGCAGCAGGCCCTTCATTTTTTAGAGATTTCCCACCACTTGTTCCATCTCAACAGTAAGTGAAGGTAAAGTGAATGCAAGAAAGTAAAAAACCTTGGGCCTTTACAAGTCCTTTAACTTTGGGTAATAGTCCTACCTTTCTTTGTGTTTTTACAGGTATTCTATATTGTGGTCAGTTTGTATTGCAATTTTCATGTGTACTTCTGGAAACTGAGGGTGGGTTGCAGTTGGAATATATGTGAACTATCATATCTGCCAAAGGATTTTACA
This sequence comes from Staurois parvus, assembly GCF_062004578.1. Lineage (NCBI taxonomy): Eukaryota > Metazoa > Chordata > Amphibia > Anura > Ranidae > Staurois > Staurois parvus. The sequence goes on along the minus strand of NW_028317821.1, from coordinate 432,131 downwards.
GTTAGTTACAGCTGCTTTTGTGATTCCACACCCCTGGCAGAGAACACAGCCAGGAGGGTGACTCCCCTTTCTCTGCTGGAGATATGGAATTCAATTGTATCACCGTCCTCCCTGCAGTCTGTTGATTGAACAGTGAAGTACCACAATGGGAAATAATCAGTTCTGTTCCTTCTCTTTCCTCCTCTAATGAATATGTGTTGACTCCCCATTCTTAATGCAGAAAAAAATTACAGGGGAATGAGAGAACTTACATTATTTGTCTTTAAAAAATGAATGCATTTATTTAAAGGAATACACACTGACATATAATAGTGATATACATGTATGACTGGTACGATAACCAGTGCAGTAGATATAGTTGGCAAAGGAATACACAATGAGATATTTCTGTAAACCTTCCAGCTGCAACCAACTCTCAGTTATATTGGAAGTACACATGAAAATTGTAATACAAACTGACAACAATATAGCATACCTGCCAAACACTAACACAAAGAGAGGTGGGGCTATTACCAAAAGTTAAAGTATTTGTAAAGGCTCAAGGTTTTTTAGCTTCATGCATTCTATGTATGAAGGTAAAAAACTTACTGTACGCAGCAGCCCCCCCCCCCAATACTTACCTCAGCCCCATCTAGCGTCAGCTATATGCACAAGAGCCTCGGCTCTCCCTTCTCATTGGATGAGGCAACAGTGGCAGCCATTGGATCCTGCTACTGTAAATCACACCCAAAAAGCCAATGAGGAGAGAGTGGGGCCGAGCCATACTCTATGTATAAATGGACATGCAAAGCAGCGCCTCAGGAGCAAGCCTTTTCAGGTGCCCCCATTGCAAGCTGGTTGCTATGGGGGCAATAGGCAGCAGGGAAGGGCCAGGAGTGCAAGTGGGAGACCCGAGAAGAGGAGGATTAGGGCTGCTCTGTGCATAGAGCAAGTAAGTATGACAAGTTTGACATTAAAAAAAAAAAATCTGCCTTTAACATCACTTTTATTGCCTACTAGTCACTTCTACCCCCTTCCTGCCAAGGCCAATTTTTAGCTTTCAGCGCTGTCACACTTTGAATGACAATTGCACTGTCAAGCAACACTGTACCCATATGAAATTTTTACCATTTTTTTTCACACAAATAGAGCTTTCTTTTGGTGGTATTTAATTGCCGCTGGGGGTTTTATTGTTTGCACTATAAACAAAAAAAAGACTGAAATTTTTGAAAAAAAAGGTTTTCTTTGTTTCTATTATAAAATTTTGCAAACAGATAATTTTTCTCCTTCACTGATGTGCGTTGATGAGGCTGCACTAATAGGCAGCCCTGATGGCCATTGATAGGCAGCACTGATATTCTGCACTGATGAGGCGACATGTACTGGTGGGCATTGACGAGAAGGCACTGATGCTGCTGCACTGATATGCGGCACTGATGGGCACTGATGAGCACTAATAGGTAGTACTGAAGGGCACTGACTGGCAGCACTGATGGCACTGGCTGGCGGCACTGACTGGCAGCACTGATGGGCACAGATTGCAGCACTGATGGGCAGCACTGTTGAGCACTGATGGGCAGCACTGTTGGGCAACACTGCTGGGCACTGAAAAGCAGCACTGCTGGGCACTGATGGACACTTTTGAGGCTGCATTGATCATCAGGACACTGATAATCAGTGCCCTGATAATCAGTGCAGGTGTCTCCTTTGCCAGTTGCCGGTTATCAGCAGTATTTTCCTCACGCTGTGACAGCGTGAGAAAAGTACTGCCGATAACAGTCAAGCATATTTTAAAGGTGGTCAGCTGTGATTGGACACAGCTGAATACGTGGTAAAAGGCTGCTGTGATTGGCCTTTTACCATGTCATGTGATCAGTTGTGTCCAAAGGATAGCAATCACAGACAGCGCCAGGTGTGCACTGCTGGGGGCGTGCAGGGGGCACGTTCTAGGAGGACATCATATGATGACCTCCCAGAACTGGACAACCACGCTGTAGCCATCATTCGGCTATAGTGCAGTTAGGGAAGTGGTTAAGCATAGTTTCCAGTACTTTATTGATTATTTTCAGCACAAACACCATATCAATTAATGGAAAAAAAGAAAGTGATGTAAGCTTAGAGTAGTTTTTATCTTGGTGTAGATGGCAAAAAAAGATTTGAGCTCTCCTGTATTCTATCTAAAATGGAAAAAAAAATGTTTTGGCTTTAGATCTACTATAACGCTCAATTCACAAAACTAACACACCAGGATAAGTACTCTTACTTAAATAAAAGTGACAATTATTTTTAGTTATGTGTAATGATTTTTGAAAATGACAATCATGTGGCTGAGAACAGAGTAGCTTAGGCTGGTTTTAAAGCTTTGTGAGCTGATTCTTTTGTGTGTTATTGCATCATTTTTGCCTTCGAGACACTCGGAGAAAAAGAAAAGTAGAGGTAATTTCATAACAAATTAGATTTTTTTTTTTTACATCAAGACTAGCAAAAAGACAGCAAGAACTGGGTTGGTATGGACAACAACAGAATTTCCTTTCCCCTATTTGTTTTACATGGTCTGCTTTCCCTCCAGTGAATTAAAGCTGCTGGCAAACTGTGATCTTCACTTTATTCATTGACCTTGGGATACCAACTCTTCTTTATTGAAAGATTTGTACGCACTTTGTATGTATTAAATAATATGCCATATGTTATAGTAGAAAACCTAGCATTGTGTTTAATGATTTAATTAATATCTTTCAACAGAAACACCATATCAATTTACAGCTAAAAAAAGAAATTGAAAGAACATGATATAAGTACTTTCCGCCCTGGTTGAGCCCATGCCTTGCATTCCCAACCTTCTAAATAACATAAATACTGCATTCCATCATTTGAGTTGCTGTGTCATTACGTTCGACTCAATTCCAAATAATGTTATAATCGCTGCAGTTAATAATAGGAAAAGGTAGGTGGTAAAAACCCTCATGTCGAGAAAATGCATACACCAAACACTAACAACGGGATTTATTCACCCACATATAAACAGGCTGGGATCTACATATTTCTGTAAATCTCCTCATTCTGTGCAATTATCGTAAGCTCTTTTTGTCTTGGTCTCTGTCACTGTGCCATCAGCAGCACCACAACTGCTGTCACTCAGTAAAAAATCATCTGACACATGGACATCTTAGTGACAGGACCCAAATCTCCACTTGTTTGCTTAGGTTCACATGCAGAGGTGTGGATGTGTAATTACCTGACATAGAATTCAAGCCTGCTTATTTCTTTCCCTGCCCCCCCCCCCCCCTTCTTTGTGCCTCTCTAACTGTTCACATCCTTCAGCCTAATCAGTAGCACAAAACCCTGCAGCATTGTGCGAAAAAATAGACTCCCCCCTCCCATGACAACAGAAGGGTTAACTCCTTCCACGCAGAACAAAGTAGTTAAAAATGCCTTCTTAGAATGGCTGACACAGCCTTGAGAAATCCCATTGGGGCAATTAATTAAAAAATGCAGTTTTAGCACAATTCTTCTATTTAGAAGGATGGTATACTCTAGAAAACTGCAACGTCTGAATGAAAAGACGTGTTGTGGATCTTCAATTTGTTCTGTGATAACATTTCCTCTAATATGCCCATAAAATAATCTGATAATAGCAGCATTTTCCTCGATTTCATACACATCCATTGTTCTTCCTAAAATAACCAATTACCAATCCATCTAAAGGAGCTGCAACTATTTTCAAAAGGTTACAGCGGGACACACAAGGCTATTTAATCTTAAGATCATAAAGTGGGATTGTTTCCTTGTTAGCAAACATGGGGTTAGCGGTGTGGCCATGAGACCATTCTGATCTTGTACATAGTTCAATTTGCTGCCCAGTTAACAACTTTGCTTTAATAGGGCAAAGCCTTCAAGAATGATTTGTCTAGCTGTGGATCATTACCACATGGTTAACCTGCCGTCAATTCACAAATATGGGATCATATAAACAATTAGTTCACTTCAGTTAGCAAGAACCCATTGGTTACAAGAGACTTGGAGAGGCAGTATGGAATATTTCCATAGACATGCGTGATTTGAGCATGAGTCGACATAAATAGAAGCAGGGGTGTATTTACCACAAGGCAAACAAGGCATTTGCCTAGGGCGGCATTTTTCAGGAGGGGCAGCAATGTCCCTCAGAAAAAAGGACATGGGGACCTGGTGGGTTCCAAGAGAGGCTGCAGGTTTCATGATGGTATATGCACAGCTCGACTCTTGTTCCCAGGGATGTCTGGAGCTGTGAAGGCGAGTGTCTTTCTCTGTCATGTGGTGGCAGATGGTGGCTGTTGTATGGCGGGCAGTGGTAGTGGAAGGCTCTCTCGGGTAGGGGGGCAGGGGTGTTGTTGGTCAATGTCAGGCTCTCTTTGCAGGGGGAGGGGGGCACTGATTTTTGTGTTGCCTAGGGCAGCACAAAACCTAAATACACCACTGAGTAGAAGCATGTATACTCAATTTTATTTTTTCCTTTTTAGGTATTGTATAGTGGTTTTTATATACATTTTCCTTCTTTTTCTATATACATCTTATTTCTAGCTTTCTTAAAATAAAAATACATATATATAAAATATTTGTTTAGTTGGGTAAATATGAAATCCTCCCAATTTTTCAAGCTCTAGGTAAAACATGTTTTCCAGCTTATCCTGCTGAAGAAGCCTGCCATTTACAGAGCTCAATAGCTCAAGGTGCAATTTGCACACACAATAAAAATATATCTATATATTTTATAGATACAATGTTGCTCCTGAATTCATAAGTACTTGTTAAAAGAGAAGTATGACCAAACCTCTTTTTTGGCAATACTTCTTTTCTAGGTCATAGGAGCGCACTTACTGTGTATAGGTGTACTCCTGTGACTCAGATTCAGCCAACAGAGAGCCAAAGCATGCTTTGTGCTGATGTCGCAGAGATGGTTCAGGCTTTGGAGGGATCCTGACTTTAAGGTCAGGATCCACCCAAATACCTGTAAGCAGCTGGCTCAACCTCTCAGGGTGCCACCTCCTCCCCAGCCCAGCACTCCAGTGAGTGCTAGAGTGGCAGAGCAGAGAGCAGTGACTGACAGTCACTGCTCTCTCCTCAGAGTGAACCAAGACTAGCATGATCAGAGATCATGTGCTCAGAGTTCTTGCTGTTACACAGCTCTTGCTGTGTCCAGTGAACCTGTGCTATAGACATGCAGGTGAGTATGTATGTTTGTTTGTTTGGCTTTTTTTGCTATCCCACACTTCTCCATACAGAAATTAATTCCCTGCCTTCTATATAGCAGAGACAGTCTGAAGGATAGACGCTTCTGCTTTGCAATGTCTTTTGAAAATCTATAATTGAACTGTTAAAACCACCATATCTGCAGCCTTATTTGAGGTGTGAGGTTCTTCTTCCTCTCTACCATACACCCAGACATCCCTTCCCCCTATCCTTATTGCACCTCCAATTACCCCTTAGTGGTGTATTTAGGTTTCGTGCTGCCCTAGGCAACACAAAAATTGGCTCCCCCCCCCACGGAGAGACCCTGACACTGACAAACACCAAATCCCCCACGAAAAGAGCCTGACATTGACCAACAACACCCCACCCGAGAGAGCCTTCCACTACCACCGCCCCCCATACACTGGCAATCCCCCACCCCACCCTGGCAAGAGAGAAGACACTCACCTTCACAGCTCTGCACATCCCCAGGAACAAGAGTCACGCTTTTTATACACCATCAAGCAGCCCATCTCAGATCCCACCTGGTCCCCATGCTGCGTGTCCTTTATTCCATCCCTTCTTTCAGGGGATGACGCTGCCCCCCCCTGAAAAATGCCACTCTAGGCAAATGCCTTGTTTGCCTTGTGGTAAATACACCCCTGCTTCCCCTTGCTTTCCTTCCACTATCTATCATCAAAAGCCACATTCTCTCCATTCCCCACAATCTTCTTTAGTCCCCCTCTACTTTCTACCTTACCGTATATGTTAGTCTTCAAAGGATTAGTCCCAAAAACATTGTGGACTGTCCATTTCTGGTACTGCAAAATTAAAAAAAAATACAAATGTATTGAAACATTTTATATTAGTAAAAAAAAAAGATGAACAACATCAGTTTAAAAACCTAAAAAATGTTCCTAAAATAAAACTGACTCAAAACTGTTAAAGTTTACTTTTTAACCGAAAACCAAAAAGAAAGTGAGTTTTTGTACACAATTACTTACACAAAAGTACGTAAAACCACTCATGCTAGACAGAATGAGACACTACTGTATGTAAATGTGCTCCACAGCCTATTGTCCTGTTAGCAGCTATTTTAGGCTGAAGGAGACTTTCAAGTGACAGTTGGCAGTATTCTTCCGTAGCGGGAATGTCAAACCGGTGTCTTTTGGGTCACCTTATTACTTCTTCTTAGTGTCTGGCTTTTTAGAATTTTATTTTATTTAATTGAGTGAGACCTAAATCTGTCTTATAGGTCATTAACAGAATTCTTGTATTCGTTATTTTACAGCTAGGTGAGTAAAGCTAGTGTTATAATTTTGAAAATGCAATATTTTAATATGCAAAGTCACCTGTTAAATATTTAAAATGGTTTAGAAGACTTGCATTTAGAACTGTAGAGGAGTTTTTTTTCAGTTGGGTAATAGAGTTAATGAAATTTCATACTACACAGTTTGACGCTTTTGTTTCATTTTTAGTTTGGTGTGCCTGTTCTATTACTGGAAGTCATTATATGAGGAAGAATATCATCCACCGTCATTACCACTCATATACATTCACATTTAATAATGCTTGAAACTTTATCATGTTTATTTGTACATGCTACTAAAAGCTCTTTTACATTAAAAAAGTAACACATTAAATAACACACTTATCTTTGCTGGCATTTTGGTAGGATGTTTGCTTTGGTTTACAGTTTCCATTTGTGACTTACTATAATTATCAAGGTACATATATGTCAATAGTAACACAAAATATGGTGTTTGCTATTGATCCAAACCTATTTTTTCCTATTATAAAGTTTTAAAATAAGGACTTCTGGAATGAGATTGGTTGTAACAGCTTTACTAGAGATGAGCCAATTGTACCTGGGTTTGGTTCAAGGCAGGTTCGTCAAACATAACTAAAGTTTGGGTGCCAAATCCAAATGCCACTGAAGTCAATAGGAGCTAAATGTTTAAAAAAAACAGTAGCAGCCATTTTCAAACCAACAACATGGCGAGGAGTGCCTTCAACTTGCCTGTCAAGTGGCGATGTAAACAATCTAATACAACAAATTTTACATTTACAAATAAAAACAATGCCATCTAAATTGCTTGAGCTACTTGCTTCTATTTCTAAAGACAAACAGTATGGACAGGGATGTTTTCTGAAAGCAGTGGACCTGTGTGCAAAATCATAGGTTGAGCCCTTCTGCCCAAGAAAAAAAAAGTGCAGCAAAAATTGGGTGTGGCTTTCATTGCACTGAATATTGGCCATAGTTTAAAGTGTTGCTTAACCTACACCAGTAAAATTGGTCTGTATATGCAGTAAAGCATGCTTGTTATACTCACTGTGGAACCTAAGGGGTTAATCCTCTGCATTGTGTAAAAAGGCTGTTTAAACCTGACTTCTCTGATCCTCCCCTTCTTCCAGTGTTCCCCTCTTAGCTCTTCATAAGACTTATCGTGTGGAGTCACTCTACACATGCTCAGTTTGGTGTGTATTGCTAGAGAAATTTTTTTTTTCTTGGGAGGGTGCATGTGATCAGCACAGGGCCGATTAGCACTGTCCAGACAGAGGTCAGGGGTTCTGCATGCTCCTAGAGAAATATTAACACTCCTCCTACAAAATTTAACCAGTGCTTTGCTTGACACTGATATAAGTCACAAGACTGCTCTAACTGCTGATGAGGAAAGGTATTTAGCAGTTTATATTTACTAAAATAATTGCACTTCCATGTTCTGTGTACTGTAGGAGACCAGATATAGTGAATGCAGGGTCCTGGGTTTAGTAACACTTTAAAGGGAAGCATAGTGCAGGGGTTCAGTAGCAAGTGATGCAGAATTCAGAGATCAGTAGTAAGTGGTGCAAAGTGCAAAGGTCAGTAGTAAGTAAGGCAGAGTTCAAAGGTCAGGAGTAAATGGTGCAGAGTTCAGAGATCAGTAGTAAGTGGCACAGGGTTCAGAGATCAGCAGTAAATGAAGCAGAGTTCAGAGATCGGTAGTGGCACAAAGTTCAGAGATCCATAGTAAGTGAATCAGAGTTCAGAGATCAGTAGAGACACAGAGTTCAGAGATCAGTAGAGACGCAGAGTTCAGAGATCAGTAGAGACGCAGAGTTCAGAGATCAGTAGAGACACAGAGTTCAGAGATCAGTAGAGACGCAGAGTTCAGAGATCAGTAGAGACGCAGAGTTCAGAGATCAGTAGAGACACAGAGTTCAGAGATCAGTAGTCAGTGAAGCTGAGTTCAGAGATCAGTAGTAAGTGAAGCAGAGTTCAGAGATCAGTAATGGCACAGGGTTCAGAGATCAGTAGTAAGTGGCACAGGGTTCAGAGATTAGTAGCAAGTGAATCAGAGTTCAGAGATCAGTAGTGGCACAAAGTTCAGAGATCCGTAGTAAGTGAATCAGAGTTCAGAGATCAGTAGTGACACAGGGTTTAGAGATCAGTAGTAAGTGAAGCAGAGTTCAGAGATCAAAAGTGACACAAAGTTCAGAGATCAGTAGTGATACAGAGTTCAGAGATCAATAGTAAGTGAAGCAGAATTCAGAGATCAGTAGTGACACAAAGATCAGAGATCAGTAGTAAGTGAAGCAGAATTCAGAGATCAGTAGTGACACAAAGATCAGAGATCAGTAGTAAGTGAAGCAGAGTTCAGAGATCAGTTGTGACACAAAGATCAGAGCTCAGTAGTAAGTAAAGCATAGTTCAGAGATCAGTAGTGAAACAGGGTTCAGAGATCAGTAGTAAGTGGAGAAGAGTTCAGAGACTGGTAGTAAGTGAAGCAGAGTTCAGGAGCCAAGAGTAAATGACACAGAGTTCAGGGGTCCAAAGTAAGTGACGCAAAAACACTAACTGCTCTAACTGCTGATGAGGAAAGGTATTTAGCAGTTTATATTTACTAAAATAATTGCACTTCCATGTTGTGTGTACTGTGGGAGACCAGATAGAGTGAATGCAGGGTCCTGGGTCTCAGAGGTCAGAAGTAAGTGACCCTCTATCCCACAATATAGCCCTCTCCTGCACAGCTTACCTGTAGCAGTAGATTTTTGTATTTGGTGAAATGCTGGACCCCTGCGCATGTGCCGATTTGCCTTGGTAAGGAGTTGAGCGCGTTGAGTGGGCCGCACATACAAATCAATATTACAAATATGGCACTTTTATTTCTAGGTCCAAAAGTTACAATTTTTGTAAAAGCTAAAGGATTTTACCTTAATGCATTCTCTGCATTAACCTCCCTGGCAGTATTCCTGAGTGTAGCTCGGGGTAAAGTTTCAGTACCACAAGCGGTAACCCCGAGCTACACTCAGGCTTACCATGCGGCGCTGCTCCACGATCCCTCGATCACTTACCGTGTCCTGTGCTCCCGCGATGTCCTCCCTGCAGTGTCCCCGGCAATGTAATCCGGCGGATGCCGGCATCTGTAATCTGGGTTCTGTCCCCTGCGAGCTTCGGGATGTAGGGGAACGGAACGGTGGGAAATTTGAAAATGACAAAAAGTGACATTCACTAAAATCACATAGTAAAACATTACTGTATCAAACCATTTCACATACATTTTGTCCCTAGTGCTTTGTCCTGTGCCCTGCCTACATTTTTACTGTTCTTTCTGCCTGGAAACTGAGAAATGTCCATGGCGTCCAAAAAGGGTCCCTTTAGGTCAAAAGCGATTTTAGACCAGCTAGAGAACAGCGATAGTAAATTAGAACCACTTGCAGAATTGAGTGATAATGATTCGTGGGGAAATTCGTCATCAGACACTGAAAACGATTTTGCGACTTTGCTCAGTGATGTGCGAACTTGGCGCTATATTTCAAATTTCAGTGTTTTTGGTTTGATTATATTCTTGAATTAAATGCATTATTATTATATTATTATTTTTTATGATTATTTATTAAATTATAATCTATGATTTCGTGTTTCAAATTTTATCATACCCGGGATGTTTACTAGACTCTTGTTCGGACAGATTTCAGTGAGTTATTCCTAAAAATTACAAGCCTACAATAAAAAAAATACATATTTCCATGCAAAAAAATGTACCGCTTGGAGCACAGAAATATGGACATAATCAGACCGCTAGGGAGGTTAAGTCACAACCCCCCGACCCCTCCTAAATACTCACCCTGATCTTGATCCAGCGCTGTACCCAAGAGAGATCCAGCGCTCTCCCCACAAGACTCAGTGAGAGCAGCAGGAGTCATTGGCTCAAATCTTGTGATGAAAGAGTGAAGGTCGGGCAGAGCTCACACATGTGCCAACATTGGAAGTGGCTTCCTATGATGGTACACGGAGTAGAGGAGGAGCTCAGAGCACCGGTAGGGGTTCCCAGAAGAGGAAGATCTGTAGAGTTGTTCTGTAGAAAACCATTGCACAGAGCAGGTAAGTATAGCATATAACTATCACTTTAATTCTCATCAAAAAGAACAATTTGAAGAGGGTAGGAACACCCGATAAAGACCAATAAAGTTAAATGTTAATAAAGTGTATATGTTATATTTCAATGGTCACAGCAGCCTCATCCTCCTTTTCTCCATTCTTTATATTTCAACATTATTGGTAGAATGTTGGGGGGTTTGTTGAGCCTAAATCAGGCTTTTTTGTATTTGGGTTACATAACAATTAACCCCATGCCTGTTGGAGAAGGATCCAAATGAAAGCTGAACCCCACAGCTGCCAGTCATCTATAATATGTAACCAGCAAGTACCCACTCTCTATTTGACAGTTGTCATCGTACAGGTAGAGGAAGGGATGTTTCATTTGATCCTCTCCCCCTACTGCTCCACTGGTGCCTGATCTCCTTCACATCAAAACATGAATCTTTCCTGCACTGGGGGAGTGTTAAGGGAAGAGGATTGGGTGAAATATCCCTTCCTCTGCCTGTGAGATGACAGCTGTCAAGTAGCCAGATGGCATTTCGGTAGTTACATAGTATTGATGCCCAGCAGCTGTTGGGTTCATCTCCCACTCCCTATCCATCAGGTGTGGGGTTAATTGTTGTGTGTGGGCTCCTTGGTTCGTTCCCCAGATAGAGAATTGATGTCACTCCACGTTGTGTCAAGGGCACAGTACACATTGCACTCATGGATAATATGCCACTGTGTCTGAAGATTCCCTTCATCTATTCCAGACTTCCAGATGTTATTGGGGAAACTCCACAAAATAAAACAGCATAGTCCCCCCCCCCTCCCAAATCTATACCAGACCTTAAGGGTCTGGTATGAATTTGACAGGGACACCCTGCACCAGGGGTGGATTGACAACTCATGGGGCCCCCGAGCAATAGGGGATCATGGGGCCCCTGTGTCTTTGCCCACACTCAAAGTACACCCAAAAAAGCCTTTAAAAAGGTACCAGCTGCATTTCATGGGGCCCCCTACTGACCCCGGGCCCTCGGGCAGTGCCCGAGTGCTCGAATGGTCAGTCCACCCCTGCCCTGCACAAAAAACAAGCCTGAGGTCCCCTCAAAATCCATAGCAGACCCTTATCTGAGCATGCAATCTAGCAGGCCAAGAAAAGGGTGACCCATCTTTCTGAACCATACCAGGCCACATACCCTCAATGTGGGGAGTACCTTACCAGGAAGGATCCCCCTGCAAAGCACCTTGTGCCCACATTGATGAGGATAAGAACCTCTTCTACTAAACCTGGGCCCAGTGGTTGTAGAGGTCTGCAAACAAAGGGACTTATCAGAATTGGTAAGGGCCTTTTAATAATAAGGGGACACCCAGATATCAACCCCTGACACAAATTGGAAAGGGGTAAATAAGGAGGTAAGCAAATAAAACCACTTACACAATTTGCGAGTACTCCCCTTGCCACCCTCACCAATATATTCTCTTGTTGGGGAGAGGGGGAATACCTGGTACTTCCAGTGTTTGGGGGACAGGTGAATTACCTGCCACATGACAATGCTAGGGCTTGGAGATTGTCACATGGGAGTAGGAAGACTGTCCCCAGCCCTGTGTAAGCTTAAACCTCTCACTCAGAGCTTACACAGAGCTTCATTTCTTTGTTGAAGAGAAAAGTAAGAGCCTGGAAAGGACATGTGTGGAAAGAGCAGCAGCAGTTAAAGTATAATTAAAGGCAAAACCTTATTTATTGAGACTGGAATATAAAGGTGAGGGTTGGTACCAATGTCACACTTTCATTGCTGTATGTGTCCCCGTTAGTGAAGTTCAGCCTCTCTAATTGTCCTGACCACTAATGTCCCCAGAAATAAATGTTGAGTTGTCACCAAAACAGGAATAGAAGAGAGTCTTCCAGTGGGGAGATTTGTTCCTGCAAAAGCTGTTTAATAGGAGATTTTGCTCACATTGTAAAGATATCCTTTCACTTCCTGTTCAGTCTACAGGACAAGAAGTAATGGAAAATCTTCCTAATGGTGCTCAGATGTCAAATAAAAACCTGACAGTCGTTTTACCCTTCTCTATACCGTCCACAAGGAAATTATTAGATATATTTCAAGAGAACCAGTTTCATCGCCCTAATTGGGCAAAGCGCAGGTTCACTTTAATGAAGATAAAGATCTGTCTAGTACACAATTTGGGTAATGTGTAATTGAAGTCTAGTCTAGCTAGAGCTATATTACAGCATTTTCCTCCTATTCTTGGCTGTTATTTCTCATGTATCTGTGTGATAGGGTTATGATATTTCCAGGTTATGTTCGGGGACAGTTTGCAGTGAAGATTTGACAGCTTATGCATTAATAATTTAGAGGCAGAGGAGAGTGCCCTCAAACAGGGCTGTACTCCTGCTCCATCTGCTGCTGCTACAGTGACAGGTCATTAACAGCTTCTGTATGGTGGAGACAAATCAGCACAGCACTGCTTAGAAAAAAAAGCAAGCAGCTCCATTTTTTTAACATGTGCCGCAGACTGTGTGTAACATAAACCAACTGTAAACCAAAGCAGAAATCAACATGTCTCTGAATGACAGTAATCTTTACTGGCGTCTAGGAGGGTCAAGTCTTACTTTTAAGAGCTTTTTTGGCATTAAAAAAATGATTTTGCTCACAGTTGTATGTCACTTGACAGTTTTAGAGCCTAAAGCTTTATGACATTTGACTTTAATATTAATCTCTCCTTTCCAATTTAAACTTTTTTTTTTTCCAAGTTTGCACATATATATAGACTATCCAAGACCCTTAAATGCCACAAGGATATTTATAATTTACAATGACATATCAAGCTACATGAAAAAAAAGAGCAAGATCATAAAATGGTTGTGGATTACAAAAAGAATAAGTACAGGGATCAATAATTTACAGATGTCAAGTACAGTTATGAGAAAGAAGAAATAATTTAAGTCTTTCATTTTACCATAATAGCTAATGATATGCTCAGTGCCCTTCCATATGTATATATAAGCACTGGCATAATTTTTCAATTTAACACTGGTGATATAGCATGAAAAGCTGAATTACAAAACGTAATTAAAATAAATGTATCAGTTGTCCATAACAACTAGTCCTTTGCTCCTTATGTATCCTTACATAGGTAAAGTGTTTATTATTCTTTTATTATTCCGATTAGCCAGGATTTAAACCTGATCACACTGATTTGCTAGATTCAGATATGTGTGTAGAATTGGACATTTGCACTAAAATTATTATTATTATTATACAAGATTTATATAGCACCAACAGTTTGCTCAGCGCTTTACAATATAAAGGGAGACAATACAGCAACAATACAGTTCAATAAAAGAAGGTCAGGAGGGCCCTGCTCTTTGGAGCTTACAATCTAAGAGGGAGGGGCTGGTGGTACAAAAGGTAATAACTGTGGGGGATGAACTGATAGGAGAAATAGAAGATTTGGTTATTAGCTGAAGGCAGGATAGGCTTCCCTGAAGAGATAGGTTTTCAGAGTTTGCGTAAAAGATAGTTGGATAGATTGGGGTAGGGAGTTCCAGAGGATGGGGAGGCTCTGGAGAAGTCCTGGAGATGAGCATGGGAGGAGGAGACAAGGGAGATAGAAAGCAGGCGTTCATGGGAGGAGCAGAGATGACAGTTTGGGTGATATTTGGAGACAAGATTGGTGATGTAATTTGGAGCAGAGTTCTAAATGGCTTTATACGTTATTGTTAATGTTTTTCATTTTATTCGTTGTGCAATGGGAAGCCAGTGGAGGGATTGGCAGAGAGGGGTGGCAGATATGGAGTGGTTGGTAAGATGGGTGAGTCTAGCAGCAGCATTCATAATAGACTGAAGAGGGGATAGCCTGTGATGAAGTAGGCCATTGGGGAGGGAGTTACAATAGTCAAGGCGACAGATAACCAGGGAGTAAGTTGCTTAGTAGTTTCCGAGGTTAAGAATGGGCGTATCTTGGAGATGTTGCGGAGGTGAAGTCTACAAGATTTGGACAGCGATTGGATTTGGGGCTGAAAGGACAGATGGGAGTCTAGGATTACACCTAGTACCCTGGCATGAGGGGAGGGACTGATGGTTGTAGTATTGATCTTGATGGAGAAGCCAGGGGAGGGGGCACGGGCTGGGGGGAATACTAAGAGCTCAGTTTTAGAAAGATCTAGTTTGAGGAAGTAGAGTGACATCCATGCCAATATGTCACTAAAATATTTGTAGCATCCTCCACCAGCCTGTCAGGATAGGCTGTGTTATTGGACGCAAACCTAGGACATTAAGGACTCATTTACACTTACTTCAAAATGTGGCATTGGACACACATTTTAAAGTACTCTGAATGCCAATCAAAGCACCTGTTACTAAATAAAATGGTAAGCTTACAGTCCTGTTGTGTTTGCTTTGCTTCCAAAATTATACCCCATGTCTCTTTCTTGGTGCTTAAAAGCATCTCCAAAACCTCCATAGAAGTCTATGACAATGCTCACTAACAGGACCTGCAGCTTTTGAGAGGCATTACTGGTATGAGATATCCCAGGATGCACTAAAGTAGTGAAGTAGAAAGACTTCATCAGCAGTCACTTCTGATTCATGTGTATATATTCTGGGAGTGTCTTTAGCAGACGTCACATCTGGTGTGCAGCATGGAGCAGCAGGAAGATGAGTGGGGTCTGGACTGGAGCAGAGTAACTAGCAGACAGCACATGTGGTGTGCAGCATGGGGACGCTATGGTGAAAGATGAGCAGGGATTGGAGAGAAAAGGACTGAGCAGTGGGGGATCATCAGAGCTGGCAGACCAAAGCGAGAGAAACTAGAAATGTCACATGTGGTGCACAGCGTGGAACCAAAATATCAGGAGTCGGGACCAGAGAGAGAGGAGGATCAGCAAACCAGAGGATCAGCAGAGCTGGGGGTTGCTACTGAGTGGGGCATCAGTGGAGCTGGAGGTTACTACTGAGTGGGGGGTCAGTGGAGCTGGAGGTTACTACTGAGCAGGGGATCAGCAGAGCTGAGGGTTATTATTGAGTGGGGGATCAGCGGAGCTGGAGGTTACTACTAAGCAGGGAATCAGCAGAGCTGAGGGTTACTACTGAGTGGGGGATCAGTAGAGCTGGAGGTTACTACTAAGCAGGGGATCCACAGGGCTGGAGGTTACTACTGAGTGGGGGATCAGTGGAGCTGGAGGTTACTACTAAGCAGGGGATTAGCAGAGCTGGGGGTTGCTACTGAGTGGGGCATCAGCAGAATTGGGGGTACTACAGAGCATGGGGTTCTACTGGGCCCCTTTAAAACAAATAGAAAGTCAACAGGGCATTTGCCAAGCTCAAACGTTTCAAAAAAGCATCATGAAAGCATTAAATACACATGAGAAAAGCATGTTGAAGTGGAAGGTGCAATAATGTGTGGTAATGTCAGGGCAAGTGTAACTGTGCCCTAAAAGGGAAATAGTGGTCACATTTCCTCAGTGTTCTGGGGCTGGATTTTCAAATCAGTGCTGACATCATCAGGCAGGTCATGGATCATTGGGGCCAGCTCCACCCAATGCTAAAACATCATCATTATTTATGACATAAGTGCAACTGATAACATTAATTGCCTTTAAATTGCCTATTCTCACTACTAAGCTTCACATATAAAGGCAAGTAGGTGTTAAGCATGGTCAGTTAGAGTGTCTGATAATAACCAAAGGTGTAGGAGAGAAAAAGAAATTCCTCAACCAAATACTTTCCCAGATACAAATCTGGGTTTTTTTATGGGTTACATTTTTAGACTTGTTAGTCATACTGCATCATTGTTTCAGTCAGACATTGTATCTTTCAGGTGTTCTGTATCATGGTTCTTTCATCTTCCTTCATCAAGCTAACAATGTTTTTCCAAAAACCTTTCTGTTTTCATTACATACCTTATTTCAGGCTCATCACTGGTTTGCTGTGTTTCTCTATGCAATGCAGATAGATCATGGCTGGTGGGAGGGGCCAGAGGGTACTGTATACAGCTTCCTTAAGGCATCACAGTGCTCTGCAAGCAGTGGCAGTTTGCAGGAGTAAATCAGAGAGCTATATGCCACATCAAGAGATAACTGTACAGAAATATATTTAATCAATAATAAGATCAGATAAAAGACTTGTTCACAGAGTCAATGGGGTTGATTTACTAAAACTGGAGAGTGCAAAATCTGGTGCAGCTGTGCATGGTAACCAGTTTATAACTTCAGCTTGTTCAATTAAAGTGTTAATAAACCCAGGATCCTGCATCCAATATATCTAGTCTCCCACAGTACATAGAACAGGGAAATTCAATTTTTAGTAAATATAAACTGCTAAATACTTCTGTGTCCCTCTGAGCACTTGTTAATCTTGTAGGAGTTTTCTTTCTGCTCTAGAAGGATGCAGAACCCCTGACCTCTGTCTGGACAGTGCTGGAGGGCCCTGTGCTGATCACTCTCCCAAGAAAAAAAAACATCTCTAGCAATACACACCAAACTGAGCATGTGCAGAGTGACTCCACACAATATGTCTCATCAGGAGATAAGAGGGGGGCACTGGAAGAAGGGGAGGATCAGAGAAGTCAGGATCAAACTGTCTTTTTACACAATGCAGAGGACTAACCCCTTAGGTTCCACAGTGAGTATATCAAGCATGCTTTACTGCATATACAGACTGATTTTACTGTTGTGGGTTTAGTAACTCTTTAAGCTTCAACAATAACACCGGGAAGGTAATTGGTTTCTATGCAGGGCTGCATCATATTATGTACTCTCCAGTTTTAGTAAATCAACCCCAATGTGTTTTGGGGGTTTTGTGACTTTTATCTTTTTTTGATCATGCTGCAGTTTCTATTGAATGCTGATACATGCACATTTTTTATTTTATTAGTGTGGGTGCATTTATAGTTTAGCAAAAGGTTGACTATACATCTTTGTGAAGCACAACAATGAGTTTGAGGTGTTGACTTTCCTTCCAAATTCTCCAGATCTCAAACCAATTGAGCATCTGTGGGATGTGAAGGAAAAACAAGTCTAATCCATGGAGGCCCCGCCTTGCAACTTACAGGACTGGTGGCTTGGTGCCAGATAGCAGTGCATACTTTCAGAGGTCTAGTGGAATTCATGCCTCAATGGGTTGGGGCTATTTTGGCAGCCAAAGGGGTCAATGTTAGGTGGATGCTCATATAGTTATGACTGATCGGTGTAGAGTCTTCAATGCAGCTGGTGGCATCATCAACCAGTCATATAACCTTAATGTGCAGCAAGTGTACAGAGATCAACTTCTATAAAAATGACTTCTTCTTGGACAATATTTAGCCACTTCTCACTGAAACTACCACCACTGGTTACCTTTTATTGTCATATATGTCTGCCTGCCAAACACCACAGCCTTTAGCCTTGTACATCTTCGTTGTGCAACATCCCTAGAGAAAATTGGCTTTGAAATAGTATTTTCTTCAATGCCCTTAGTAAATCACAGTGTTCTCCTATAATTTTTTCATCTAGACACATTTCTAGGGGTGATGTGTGAGAAATCAATATAATAAAAGTGTAACTTCAGGATAGCCAACAATAGAAAAAAGGGACTTGTGGCAACTATTCATGCTGCAAACCAGACCGCCGTAATAAATGGGGGAGTTGTTCAGGATCGTATTTTGAGTTTATTCATATTTGTTTCATTATACCTTCGTAAAAACAAGTTAACTTATATGATCAATATCTTTGTTTTTCTGGTGTAGTCCTTTTAAATAGCATAGGTTATGATGATTTTGTTATAGATTTGTATGCCATTATATATCATATGCCAAAATAAAAAATAAAACATAAAAAAAATAGCTAGAATAGAGTTTAACTGTACATGCAATGGTGACACTTGAAAATAGTATTTTTTCAATAGTTTACACGACAGCTGCATAACAGTTATAAAAGCACATTTGTAGTGAGTTATTACTATTGCTTTCAGCACCATGGACAGTGGTATTCTCATAGACCTAGTAGCAAATGTTAACATATACGTACTGATTTTTAGCAGATGTCCCATCTATAGCAAACGTTTTTCTGCAAGGCTTACCTTTAAATAAAAAATGGCCTTTTGTTGCAAAGGGGAGTATTTTAGAGTTTTCATTTATTTGGGGGTATATTGATTTGCATTGTATATTCCTAGAGGCTTTTCCAGGTTAAACTGCTTTTTTTTGCTTTTTTTTGGTGCAAGGCTTCAGTTTACAAAAGTTTAGTTTATATATATATATATATATATATATATATATATATATATATATATATATACACCACTGTATTGTATATATATATATATAAACTAGGTGCAAGGACAGTGTGTCAGTCACATTCACTGCACCCTCTGTAGTCCCACAGATAAGATAAAAGTTAGGCACACACCAGTTAGGTCTATTATATCTGATTAAACCTGGTCGGCTGCTGTTCAATTTAACTCTTCCGCAGTATCTTAATGCTTATAATAAGGATTGTTACTTAAAATTGACTTTCTGATGGCCAATTTTACACTGGTGTGTCATCAGTTCTTGTAAAAAATTACCTGCCTGTACTCCTTTTTCTAGTACATTTTGGCCAATGTTCCATTGCTAATTTTACACTTCTTTAGCATCTGCATCCTCTAAGAAATTAATAGAAATTGGTGTGCCGCAAGGTAGTTGCATCAGCGGCAGACACGGCCTTTAATTTTTACCTGCCCGTCAAAGCCTGTTCCCATTTGATGAAAAAATATGTGATGTTTGCTAAAACTACTTTAAAAAAGCATTTTATTTTTAAAGAAATAAATTAGATTGGGGTGTTACTGCTGTATGTAAGCCAAGTTATACAGTATGTAAAAGAAAAAATAAATTCCATAGCCAAATAAGTGCTGGCAGTGTTTGCTGATGCTAAGACTGTCCATGAAAATTGTACTGTTCCATAACACCACAAACAAATTTATTGCATCCCCAAAGCATTTTATGTAAAGGATTTCTGTATTTTCAATGTTGCCCTCAAAGCAGTAAGAATATACCCTCTGTTTGTTGTCCAATTTTTTATTGTGTGTGTTGGTACATGTTCCCCATAGCAATGCTAATGCCTCTTTTGACAGTAGTTTTCCTATAAGTCCTAAAAATTAAACAGTACCAGAACTGAATTACAGGATTCACCCTTCGTAGACCTTAATGAGATTCACTGCTGAATTCAGGTTTGCTAAATGTAAAACAGTATTTGACAAAGCTTTGGTGAATCGAGCCAGGGCAGATTCACCCATTTCAATTTATGTCTACAGTATGAGTGCTTTCTGGGCTGTCTGATGCTGTCTGAAGCTAGACAGATGGCACCCACCCAGGAGAGGTGGTCAACATGGAAACAAGCACATGTCCTAACTCAGGTTATTTCTCAGATGAATTAAGTATGAGTCATCTTTACATCAATTTACAGTGTAATGTGTACATTGCAATTATCACATCAGATGCCCACTTTTCTTTTTCTGCCGTTGTACTATACAGATATAAGTTTGGCAACATTAGCCCTGCATAGTATCTACTAATCTGCCTATTTATTGACTCACCTCTTTGACTCATTTCTCATTATATTAAGAATTTGCATTTTAACAAAGAATTACGATTGCATAGAAATACCTGAATCAAAAATGCGGGTGATTTAATTGCCACTGATTTTGTGCAATGCATCTATTATACAAATAGTTTAACCACTTGCCTACCGGGCACTTTTACCCCCTTCCTGCCCAGGCCAATTTTCAGCTTTCAGCACTGTTGCACTTTGAATGACAATTGCTTGGTCATGCAACACTGTACCCAAACTAAATTTTTATCATTTTTTTAGGTATTTAATCACCATGAGGGGTTTTATTTTTGAGGCAGCACTGAAATTTGGCACTGATAGGCAGCACTGATAGGTGGCATTGATGGACATTGATAGGCAGCACTGATGGGCATTGATAGGCAGCACTGATGGGCACTGATAGCCAGCACTGATGGGCACTGAAAGCCAGCACTGAGGAGGCACTATTAGCCAGCACTGATGGGTATTGATAGCCAGCACTGATAGCCAACACTGATGGGTGCTGATAGCCAGCACTGATGGGCACTGATACAAAGCACTGATGGACACTATTAGACACACTGATGGGCATGTATGGGGCTACACTGATCAGTGCCCTGATGATCAGTGTAGATTTCCCCTCTGATAAAGGCCGCTTTTGGGCTCTTTTCTTCTCATGCACTATAGCGTGAGGAGATGACAGCTGATAACCAGAATTTCCTATTTACACTGTGACCAGCTGTGATTGGACACAGCTAGTCATATGGTAAAAGGCTGCTCTGATTGGCCCTTTACCTGTACATGTCATTAGCTGTCTCCGAAGGACACAGCAATCACAGATCACGCCTGGTGCTAACTCTAGGGACACCCTCCCTGAAATAGTCGACTGTGCTGTATATTTTGGATGTAGCACGGTCGGGAACTGGTTAATGGTGTTTTAACCCCTTCCTCATGAAATCTGTATATGTACATTCCCCAGCCCAATGCCTTATGCTGGGAATACCCTAACAAACATCCACCCTTTGAGAGCTTTGCATGGCTGGTGGCCCCCATCCAGCTGCCATGGACAGCTCTTATCCCCACTGACAATCAGGAACCAAAGTAGTTCCCAAACAAGCGATTACTGTGTAAGTTAAGCAGGCCATGATTCCTTTTTTTTTTGGTTCAACCAGCGGGTTGAATGAAAAAAATCATCGATTCCCCCATCAACACACCTGGTGAGGATGGGGGAATCCCTTCCTTGGAGCTATTGTGCTCTAACAGTGGGGAGAGTTCCCCACTGTCAGAATACAATGATCCGTGTTGCTGGTGGCACTGATCAAATGAAAAAAACAAACAAACATGAAAGAGACTTCTGTACAACCAGCCTGCCCAGATGGATCAAAATTTAGCTGGTCCCCACTGAACTGGATGCAATTTGATCCATCTATGATTGATTTTATAGTGAGCCCATTCCAAGTCTGTCCACATTACCATACCATGCAAGAAGCTCAGCCTTTACACCTTTAACCCTTTATTAGGACAGACAGTGTTCAAAACTAGTTACAACTGATAATAAATATCTGCCTGGACACTACAGACAGAATTAATTATGGCAACACAGCTGCCCAGCCCCATCATCAACTAAGAGAAGTTCCTAGCATTTTTCCAGAATAGGGTCCAGAATAGAACATCTCAAAAAGGTGAGCTGCACTTTTTATTTTTGTTTTTTATTACATGTGAATGAGGATGCGCAACAAATATAAAGTAGGCATTATCCTTACTTAGCTGCAAAAGTGAAAATACACTTTCTGGCTGCAGATGTCACTGTGGTCTTGTGGAAGTGTGACTTTTTTGAATACTGCCATTGCCAGATACAGTTACAGCATACACAAATAGAGCATGTGTGCCAAATAAAAGTTGTACATGCCCTAAAAAAAGTCTTGCATGTAGATATGCAAGAGTTATTTTCAAGTAAACCAAACGCACACTGAAACTGCAAAATTTGGTCTAAGCATATTGATATGAATGACATCTGGCCATGAAAAGGGTTAAAGAAAACCATGAATTTCTTCAAAAAATTGATATACCGTATTTTCCGGCGTATAAGACGACTGGGCGTATAAGACGACCCCCCTACTTTTCCTGTTAAAATATAGGGTTTGGGCTATACTCGCCGTATAAGACTACCCCCCTCTTCCAACCAATCACGGCAAGCAATGTACCAGTATTTTCTGTGCACACTGCATACAAAGCCTGCTTGGATTGGGTGGGTCAGCTCTCCCTGCCTGCCCAGCCCTGCCTGTCTCCAAGATACCATAAATTGCACAGAACTGCCACAGACATTATAATATTAATAATTAATTACCGTATCTCATAGAAGTTAAGGGGACAAGGTCGGATGCAGCAGTACCATACCGGTACTTCCGAGCTGACGCTTCTGCACATGTCTTCGGCAGCAGTAGACGATCACTGATCGCCATTCCTCGCAGAACTGCATGAGACGTCGGATGCAGCCGTTCAGTGCTCGATTGATCGTGACTGAAACTGTGACATGCGCAGAATCACTGTGTATCCCTTCTCTGCATATCACAGTTTCAGTCAAGCTCAATCGAGCACTGCTGCATCCGACGTCTCATGCAGTTCTGCGAGCTATGGTGATCCGCGATCGTCTACTGCTGCCGAAGACATGCGCAGTAGCGCAACCTGGAAGTACGGTAAGGTTTCAGCACAGCACCCGGCGTATAAGACGACCCCCGACTTTGTAGACGATTTCCAGGGGTTAAAATGTCGTCTTATACGCCGGAAAATACGGTAAATATGTTTTCTGCTCATGTGATTGGCTCAATGATTTTTTTTTATTTTTGGAAGTTTGTATTGAGATCCAGGCATTCCCTGCAATAGGTGTTTCATTCTTTTTTTTTTTTGGTGCGGTCTCTCTAAGGAATGCAGACACTTCACTTTTCTCATTACAGCACTGACATTGCTCAGGTGATTGTAATGAAGGCACATTCTCCCATTCAGAAATCAGTTTGGGAAAGGTCATGATAAAACAAAAAGTTATTTGTTCAGAAAAAGGGAAGGCAGGTGTCTGCAGAAAGGTTTTCTAAAAATCCTTGCAATGCTTATAGATAACCTGAAAGAGATTGTTTTTATCTATGCTACAGCTACCTTTACAGTTCTAGCATACTGAAGCCTCTTACAACCTGTCTACAGACTTTTTTATTACAGAAAAATAGCACATTCATATAGTAACACATTTTTCATGACTTCTTTGATGGTGTACAGTTGGATCAGCTGTCTTATTAAAGTGGACTGTCAAGGTTTAAGGTCTGCAAGGCTTTAAAAGTCAGTAAATTGCTTTTGTTTTCTTATGTCCTCTCATTGTGTCTGTGGACTACAGCGTGTTCCAAATTATTAGGCAAATTATATTTTTCTCATTTACCTAAATAATTGATGTAAATAACAGTCAGCATAATTCTCATGTTATCAACTATTAAGAGTACAATTCACATTTTATTGAACAAACCTCCTAATGATAATAGTATTTTTTTTAAACATAAAAAACTTACAATGCACTGTTCCAAATTATTACGCACAGTAAGTTTCAAAACACTTTATAGGTTGTAAAGAACTGAAATTTGTCATTTGTTGTGTTTGCAGCATATTTACTGAAATCAAAAGCTATTTCAATCAAACTTTTAACAACATTTTAACTTTGTAAACATTTGAACAGGTCACGTTACATTTTAACATAGGACCCCTTATTTGATAGCAGCTTCACAAGTCTTGCATCCATTGAACTTGTGAGTTTTTGGACAGTTTCTGCTTGAATTTGTTTGCAAGATGTCAGAATAGCCTCCCAGAGCTGCTGTTTGGATGCAAACTGCCTCCCACCCTCATAGATCTTTTGCTTGCGGATGCTCCAAAGGTTCTCAATAGGATTGAGGTCAGGGGAGGATGGAGGCCACACCATGACTTTCTCTCCTTTTATCCCCATAACAGCCATTGATGCAGAGGTATTCTTTGCAGCATGAGATGGTGCATTGTCATGCATGAAGATGATTTTATTACGGAAAGCATAGTTCTTCCTTCTGTACCAGGGAAGAAAGTGGTCAGTCATAAACTCCACATACTTTGCAGAGGTCATCTTTACACCTTCGGGGCCCCTGAAGGGGCTGACCAGCTCTGTTCCCATGATTCCGTCCCAAAACATAACTCCACCACCACCTTGCTGATGTTGCAGCCTTGTTGGAACAGGGTGGCCGTCCACCAACCATCCACTACTCCATCCATCTGGACCATCCAGGGTTGCACGGCACACATAAGTGAACAAGACTGTTTGAAAATTAGTCTTCATGTATTCTTCTGCCCAATGCAGCCGTTTCTGCTTGTGAGCATTGGTTAGTGGTAGGCAAATAGAAGGTTTATGCACAGCTGCAAGACTCTGGAGGACTCTACACCTTGATGTACGTGGGCTCCAGAGGCAACAGCAGCTTTAAATATCTGTTTGCTGCTATGTAATGGCATTTTAGCAGCTGCTCTCTTGATCCGATGCATGGATCTGGCAGAAATCTTCCTCAATGTGCCTTTATCTGCACAAACCCATCTGTGCTCTGAATCAGCCACAAATCTCTTACTAGTGCGATGATCACGCTTAAGTTTTCGTGAAATATCTAATGTTTTCATACCTCGTCCAAGGCATTGAACTATTTCACTCTTTTCGGCAGCAGAGAGATCCTTTTTCTTCCCCATATTGCTTGAAAATGGTGCTCTGCTTAATAATGTGGAACACCCTCCTTTAGTAGTTTTTCCTTAAATTGGGCTCACCGGCCAATCTAATTATCACAGGTGTCCGAGATTGTTTTCAGTGATCAAAAGAGCCCTGACACACAATGCCATCCGTGAGTTAAACTGAAAAACAAAATATTTAATCTTTGTGACACTTAAATAGAATTTACATAATAATTTGGAACACGGTGTATACAAAATATTCACAGGTAATGCAGCAAGAAAACAGTTTTCTTACAAAGGAAAATGTTTGTTGATACCACGATAGTTGCATCAATGCGTTAATTTCCATGCCCCCTAATCAAACATTTTTATTTAATTTTATTATTACCCTTTCTAATTGTTCTTTTGTCTAGCATTTTCATCCTTCACGTGTGTGTATTACATTACCTTTTTATGTATTTTATATATTATTTAAAGTATAGCTAAACCCAAGAACAAAAATGTTATATATTACAGTTTAATAGTACTTAGATGCGGTGAATGCATTGTTTTTATTTTTTGAAATGTTTTTCCCTTTATTTTGACCTGTTGATTCTGTCAGCAACTCACTTCCTGTCGTAGGTTAACCAAGCTCACCTTCTGTACCAAGACAACAGAACAAGATAGGATTACAAAACCTCACTCCTCTTTTATTCTCCATAACATAAAGGGGTGTGGTGTAGTCCTCAGAGATAACAGCAAACAATATAACTGATAGCAGTCAGAAGAACTCAAAACACAGGACATTATCAGTTCATATGATTTCTAGCAAGATCAACCAGTATTTTATTTAAAGTGGTAGTAAAGGCTCAAGGTTTTTTACCTTCATGCATTCTATGCATGAAGGCAAAAAAACCTTCTGTGTTCAGCATCCCCCCCAGCCCCCTCTAATACTCACCTAAGCCCCCTCTCGATCCAGCGATGTGCACTGGAGTCTCTGCTATCTCAGGACTCCCTCTCATCACTGGCTGAGACAGCAGTGGGAGCAATTGGCTTCCACTGCTGTCAATCACAGCCAGTGAGCCAATGAGAAGAGAGAGGGGCCAGGGCCAAGCCACAGATCCATGTGTGAATGGACACATGGAGCAGTGGCTTGGGAGTGTGCATGCTCGGGTGCCCCCATAGCAAGCTGCTTGCTTTGGGTGTTCCCGACAAGATCGAGTGGCCAGGAGCACCGGCGGGGGACCCGTGAAGAGGGGGTTTGGGCTGCTCTGTGCAAAATTACTGCACAGCACAGATATGAAATTTTTTTAATTATTTTTTTAAGCCTTTAGAATCACTTTAACTTTTAAAACGGATATAACAAAACACTTTCAATGGCATATTTAACAGTCCAAAAGGGACTGCATAAGAAAAATGTATTTTTTAGATATAAAGATAGCAACGTAACCCAAACACAAAATGTCTGTGCTCAGTAGGGAGGTAAGACAGCTAGCAAAGGAATCAATATATGCCAATCCCAATAAATATGTAAATAAATTGCAGTACCAAAAAATAATAAAATCAATCCTTATATCAATACATAATCAAAAAGATTCATCAGTGCTGATAATAAATTCACTATGTGAAATCCTTCCTTATCCTTATGTGCACTGGAGGATTTCTCATAGTGAATTCATTGTCAGCACTGATGGATTTATTTGATTATGTATTGATATAAGGATTGGTTTTATTATTTTTTGGTGCTGCAATTTATTTACATTGTTTACATATACTTTTATCTTAATAAAACAAAATCGCCATTTGAAATTACATAGTGTAATGTCTTCTACATCAATATGTTCTCACTTTGACTGGTTCTAGAATATCTAGGGGTCTTTAGGAAAAATGTAAAATTAATTTAAATTTACATTTTACAATTCTCTCAATATACTGATTGGTAAACCCTCTGCTATAGTACTTATCTTCTAAAAGTAAGGAGACATTTTTAGCATATATATTAACACTTTCTTTATTTTTTAAATGCACTCTTTTTTATCATTTCCAAAAAATGTGCAAATTGCACCCCAATGAAATGACTTGTTAGGTACATCCATATGGTGTCTAATTCAAGGCGTTTTGCATAGTGACAAATCTCTGTGCTTAAATGCAAATAGAAAATAAGGAAGGTCTTCAGGTTCACTCTGTATTCACTGTTACTAGCTCATTTTAATATTCTGTATGCATAATGGAATTTTACACTGAAAATAGACTTACAATCCTAAGAGTTGAGAATGCTTGATTTATAAGAATAGTGTCCTGAATAAAATTGTTAAAGTAATAAATGTGGATTAATGAATTGTAAAACTCTTGATGTGTAAGGTATAAGTTCATATGACTCATTTCTAAAATGAGTGTAAACTGGGACACTCTGCTATTATGATAATCGCATGATCATCCCTAGTGCTGTAATAAGAAAGCCTGCATGGCCACCATCTAGGCCACCTAAGATGAAACATTCAACCCAGTAAAATAAGCTTTGCCATGGAAGTCAAATATGATGTCATTTAAAACTACCTCTTCATTTGAACATGCAGCCACTGTAAATTAAAAAAAATGGCAAACAGTAAAACATCACTTTGTTTCAAGATGATGGTCTTCTCACTGTTTTTTTTGGTGGATGAGCTTCAGTGTGAAGTTTACCCTGCTTATTTTATTGTGTGCTTCTTGATGCTTATGAAATATCCCTCTGCCAGTAATAAGATCATCACTTGTCATGGGGCTGCTCTGACATGGGCAAACAAAGCCAATTTCTTCTACCAAGATGGCCACCTCTACACCAATGGGGACAGGTTAGGAGCTTCAGTGTGAGGTTCACTGCTTCTTCTTCTTTTGTTCTGGGCTTCTTGCATATCTCCTGCTGCTTATGAAATATCCTTCCACCAGTAATCAGATTATCAGGCATCATGGGGCTGCTCTGATGTGAGGAAGCAAAACCTCATTCTTCTACCAAGATGGCAATCTCTACACAGGTTAGGACAGGTTTGGAGTTTAGAGTAAGGTTCACCTGCTTCTGCTTCTTTCCTTCTGTGCTTCCTGCACATCTCCTGCTGCTTATGAAATATCCTTTCACCAGTAATCAGATCATAAGTTATCAGGGGGCTGCTCTGATGTGAGGAAGCAAAGCCCCATTCTTCAATCAAGATGGCCACCTCTACAAGGTTAGGACAGGTTGGAAGCTGTAGTGTGAGGTTCACTCTGCTTCTGCTTCTTGCATTCTGTTCTTCTTGCACATCTCCTAGCGCTTATGAAATGTCCTTCCACCAGTAATCAGATCATCATGGGGCTGCTCTGATGTGAGCTAGCAAAGCCCCATTCTTCTACCAAGATAGCCACCTCTACACAAAGACGAAATCTGGAACAAGTCATGGCAAATCCGTAAATAGGAAAAGATTAGGTCCAGGGAGGCCACTGGTAACACTGGTGAGTAGTCCTTTAACTTCTGATAACCTTAATTTGGACAAAACCCTCACAGTTCAGGTCAGCTTTAGCTTTAACTCATTTCCTTAATTTACAGCACTGAACCATTTTATAAAGAACAGGAAGAGAAAAGGCTCATGGGAAAAATTACTATTCTAAGTTTCCAATTTCATATCTCCCCAACTATTTACTGGTCATTAGAGACATTGCTGTACAAATGTAGTATAATTTAGCACCATCTCTCATCAGTAGACAAGATAGAGTGTAACTGCCAAATTCATGCACATCATATTGTGAATGTTAACTGGCTTTTGTGGACTACAGAAACATTAGCTAATTATGATATGCAAATGTTTCATATAATATATTCGCTGAAAATTTGTAGGTGGCATTATGCTCTGGTCCACATCAATATGCTAATGGATATAGAAAAAAATCTTTGCAAAATAATTGCAGTCATTTGCTTTGGAGCTTCTCATACCAGAAATAACCACAACTTTCAAGTAGGCTTTATAGTCTCTCAAAATGGTCTTATCTCGCAAATGCATGTATAAGAAATAATACACAATATAATCCCCTGCCCCTTTCTAGGACTAAAAACTTCAGTGTGCCTATGATGTTCTTGCATACGATTTGTCCTAACCAGAACAATGACCCAGTGCAAAGGTTCTGAATTGCGTGACTGGACTTAATCAGGGAGATTAAATTCTTGGATCAAGAAGTCTGTATTCTTGAGTACCAGATGTTTTTATTTCCATCTTCAGTAGGTCTATGCTAAATGTTTTAAAGTAAGACTGAAACTTGTATCCTGTTTTTGGCAATATTGCCTAAGCTGGCCAAGTTCTCTGTACCATGAAATATCTCATGTGAAATGAATGTGCTTCTTTTAGACTGTAACCATTGAATACACTAGTGCAACTAAATGGATGTATAATCTTTTAGTTGTCCCTTGGTCCTGGATTTGGGAGACTCCAATCTATTGTGTAGCTATTAGGGTTCACCAAGGAGCTCTGTGACTTCTAAAAAATACATTAATTAGGCTAGAGTCTTATTGTGTTTATAAAGGCCAATAAAGACTGGCATTAACTCAAACGCTACTCAATAATCTCTTGTAGAGAGTTCATTTTTCTTTTTAATACAGACTTACAGACTTACAGACATGGATGCAAGGGCACAGACTGTGATCACGC
The DNA here is from genome assembly GCF_062004578.1 of Staurois parvus. Classification (NCBI taxonomy): domain Eukaryota; kingdom Metazoa; phylum Chordata; class Amphibia; order Anura; family Ranidae; genus Staurois; species Staurois parvus. Next base: position 402,718 of record NW_028317821.1, on the reverse strand, counting down.
AGTAAGACTGAAATTGATAGCCAGACTTTGACAGCTGGACAGACATTACAATAATCCTGTGAAGTTTAGACTCCATGGAACCAAACGACAAATCTATGTCACTCAAAACTTCATACCTTTTCAAATGGCAGTTAGCAAAACCAGATTTAAGCTTCTGCCAGCTATCTTCAGTCAGCCTTTCTTACCTAGGTCCTCTGGCTAGCCTAAATAGCACACCAACAAGACCAGACAACGTAATCTCAAAAGGTACACAAACAGGCTGAAAGAAAATTTGCCTACTCTGCTTCAGTCCAACTTGATCTGGTGACTAGAGTTAGTGGTCTTTTAGTACCACCGTACACTATTCCACCAACAAAAATGCACATCTCACCAAGGACAGCAATGATGAAGGTCTGGCTGAATTTCACTGCCAGGCTGGGTGAGAATCCAATATATTTCACAAAAACCTATTACTGACCGTCAGTAACATTATGTTTGAGTGGTTGTATTCTTCCCTTGGGAGTCATATAGCTTCCAACAGGCTGAAAGAAAATTTGCGTACTCCGCTTCAGTCCAACTAGATTTGGTGAGAAGAGCTAGTGGTCTTTTAGTACCACCGTACACTATTCCACCAACAAAAATGCTCTTTTTTGTTACTTACTGACCGTTAGTAACATTATGTTTGAGTGGTTGTATTCTTCCCTTGGGAGCCATATTGCCCAATGCCACAGCTTATGTTGGCAAAGCAGAAATCTGACCCTGGCAGTCAGTGTACAGCATCGTAGGGTTGGTATATATTATAAAAGTGCTAGTAGTCATTTAACAGTTAGGCCACGGCTAGGGAGCATTGCCACTATTTGTACTCAGCAAAGTCTCAGCAGGAGTCAAAGCAGTCTGTCTACCGCTTTTAGGATTTTCTTATCTTGTAAGAGCAGTGCTCCTCAGGGGGTTAACTCATGTTTTGCAGTAGAAGGTAGCAGAGCAGTAAAGAGTATTGCCGCTGCACTGACCAAATCCGTTTTGGCTACACTTAGCTCAGCTACTAGGAGCAGGACAAGTTCAGGAAGTGATTGCAAGCTCAAGTACATTTAGCATTACATTTTTATAATTAATTCAGCTCTGTATTCAATATTACATCAATAAATTTAGTTTTTTAAATGTGTGAGTACCTAAACCTGGCTTAGTATGAGCCTCTTACAATCCACTATACAGTAGATTGGTAGAGAAAAGGAAAAGCAGCACAGCACAAGGAGTAAGTCTTCTGTAGTCATGTGCGAACAAGGAGTATGCTGGCAGCAGGAGAGAGCAGAGTGACAGAGAAATTGGCTCATCAGTCTACTGCTTATACTTTTACTGTCCAATAACCATAATCACCAAGCTAGGGAAAAATAAAGAGGCTGATTTACTAAAACTGGAGAGTGCAAAATCTGGTGCAGCTGTGCATGGTAGCCAAACAGCTTCTAACTGTAGCTTGTTCAAAGAAGCTTTGAAAAAAAAAACTTGGAAGCTGAGAGCTGCACCAAATTTTAGTTTTAGTAAATCAGCCCCAAAGCCAGTGGTGACAAGTACTGACAAGTGACGTCATCATTACCTAGGCAAGGAATGAGAAAGTGGAAGTGAGTACCAGAAAAAAAAAAGGTACTCACTCCCCACCCCACCCCACCCCAAAAAATGCTAACGTGTAAGAGACTTGGGGGAAGGGGACAGAATAATGGGGAGTGTAATTTTTGGGGTGAGAAAAAAAAATCAGGTCTCCTTTTCTACCAGACAGGACTGTGCTGTGTAGCAACAATCTGGTTGTCTGGAGTGCAGCTTAAAACCATTAAGGTGGAAATGAAATAGACTTTATTTACAAAATTATGCATTTTACTATTGAAGTATACAGTGAACAATGTTAAAATAACCTAAATGGTAGACAAAATGTTCATTGACATTCTACCGTATATGGGATGTGCTGGAAAACACTAACTCCGATTTTTTTTTTGCTTTGAATTACAAAATTACTCAGTTTAAGACCTTTGTGGAATTAACACAGTACTTCCTTAAAGGATAAGTTCACCTTTTATAAAAAATAATAACAAATGCATATCTTTTTTTGCCGGTAAAAAAAAAAAAAATTTTTTTTACACTGCACCCTGTAAGGCAGTGCACCCAGCAGATCGCAAGAACAATGCCAGGATTCTATAGACTCTCAGTACACTGTCTGCCCATACCTCCCAAACAGGCAGATGGTTACTGAATTGCAGAAAGAATCAATGAACAAAGAGCACTCACCAGCGCCTTTGTAGTCCATTGAGAACTACAATCCATCAGCCACAATGGATGACGTAGACGTAGTTCTTTCATTCACAGAACTCTGAGAACGAATGGCACAGCCATGTGGGCAGAGCCCTGCACAGACATGCTGTTTTTAAATTGTGACAACAGTGCGGAGAGAAGATCCCCCACCCACTGTCACAGGGCGAGTGTAGGCAGGTGCTGTAACATGTTACAAAAGTGAACTTAGCCTGTAAAGTCAGCTGTACATGGGTCGAATTCCAAAATAATTTTCGTTCGAAAATCTTTTCTAAGCATTTTCGTTTGAATTTCGCACCATTAGTGGGTCACAGAAACGGCCGATTTTCGTGTAACCATCGAATTTGAGTAATCGGGCATGTTGGAAATTTTTTGAAAAACGAACGGATTTTGAATCAATGATGGGAGAATCGTGCTAGAAATATAAATGAAAAAGAAATGAGCGTGAGCTCCGACCTGGAAAGAAAAGAACATTCTTGGCCACGAAAATTCTTTTCTCTAGCAACATGATGTGAAATTGGAGGCTTGGTTGGTAGAATTTCAAAATCAATGGTGGCACCATTGGTTTACAAAACGCACCAAATTTCTGATTTTCTAAAGAAAATTTGTTCGGAATTCGACCCATGTATGGAGGAATTTAAATTCAACCACTTCAGCAGGGACAAGACGAATTTTGATCCATCTATGGCCATTCCCACTTAACAGAAATCAATCTAATGATCAACTTCTATTGAACGAGAGTTTTGGAAAATTTTGATTTGATCATGCAGCCAATCTACTTCAGTACTGATCAGTTGCTGCAAGTGGAGGAGTCCCCACTGTCAGAATACAATAGCACAGTGGGGAGGATTCCTACATCCATCTCCCATGTGTGGATGGAGGAATCTGTTCATTTTTTTTTTTTTGATCAGCCCATTGGCTGACCAAAGAAAAAAGGACCTATCTATGAGCAGCCCTGATTTTTCATGGATAGAATTCTGCAGCATTTTTAGCAGCTTTATCTGTAGTTCGTCTTAATCATGCATACCCTGTGCTCTGATTTATCTGTAGCCATTGTCATACTGCAAATCTTCTCCTTCTGGCAGCTACACAAAACCTACTTTATTTAACACAGACAGATAAAGAGAGATACATTTTTATGCACATTGCAATGTTGCATACAAGACTACATGTTCCAAACACAACAAAATACTATCTAGATTTAAGAAATGGCACTATCCTGCCAAAGAACTGAAACACTATGTGATTAGGTATGCCACCAATGATGCATATTTCAGAGCTTGCCCTGAACTTGTCTCATCCAAGCATTCCAGGTCATAAATTGGAGCCACACATATTGAATAGGCCTGTACTTTCTGTAAGACTTCAACTAGCAGACGGGTGCATTATCCATTATTCAGAAAGCTCCAGAAAGACAAAATATGAATAATTTTTAATTTTCCTTAAAAATGTCAAATGCCTAGATGAGATCACAAAGCATTTTCTACTTAAAATTGTGTGGAGCAGTACTTAACAATTTAATGAGAATGGAGATGCCAAGGGCAGGGTGTTTAAAACACGGGTCACATCTAAATGTCAGTCAATGTACTTTACACAAAATGTTCCAAATTACAGAGAGTTCTCGAGAAAAGCGCCCATCCCTAATATTGGACATAATGGATCTGACACCTGTAGACACAATACACAGTTTGCTTTTGTATAGCAGAATAGAATGGAAGAGAATAGATTCTGCAGTCATTACAAGTCTGTTGTGCATTTTTGATAAAGCAAAGAGCAATCATGCATGACAGTCAATAAGCAATTACCGTACGCTGTTTTGACTGCTCAAAGCAAAGGTAAAATCTGATGGTTTGCTAAAGTTTACTGTACTTTGTACATCTATAGTCTTCACATCCTAGGAGACTTACGGATGATAAGAGCATATAAAACCAAAAGAAATATTTGCCTCTTTGTAAAGCAGGACTGTCGGGAAGAATATGCAAATGTTCTCAGCAGTAGCTGGACTACTTCTGATAATCACAGCGCTAATCCTTGTTCAGTAGTAAGACTATTCCCCTACCTCATCATTCACTGTAAAATCTGGCACCAATCAGATCTCAGAAAAAAACTCAACTTCACATCCAGCTTACAGCTGAGTTAATTGTGAATGACTGGGAAGAGGAGAACCATTATTACTGAACAACGACTAAAGAATGTGAAGTAGTTTTACAGCTGTGGCAAGACAGGCAGGTAAGAGAGGATGATGAGACAGCAATGAGAAGGAAGCATGAAGTTAAAGGGGAATGTTGGATATTGATTGAGGATTTCCAACAATCCGAAACCATTAAGGACTCCTTCACACAGGCAGTAATACTTACCGCCCTCTGAAAAGCAATCAGTGATATCACTACTGCCATCTCTTGAGGCCTAGTTTTTGTGTTTTACCTTTTTTTCAATTGCCGAATGTTAATTATACATTGCAGGATCTTGCCACAACTGCAAGCCAAGCTTTGGCTCCTGGTTCCAGTGCAGCCCCATTGATCTCAAGTTTGGCAAGCGGTGCCACCTGTCAAACTTTGCAGCCTGAGCTAACCACTTGACTCTTAGGTTAATTTTGACACTTTTCACATACTGTATATGTCAAAATCTAAATTGTTTTGCTAGAAATGTACTCAGAACATCCAAACATTTTATATATATACATACACACACATTATATATATATATATACACACACACATATATATATATATATATATATATATATATACAGTCAGGTCCATAAATATTGGGACATGGACACAATTCTAACATTTTTGGCTCTATACACCACCACAATGGATTTGAAATGAAACGAACAAGATGTGCTTTAACTGCAGACTGTCAGCTTTAATTTGAGGGTATTTACATCCAAATCAGGTGAACGGTGTAGGAATTACAACAGTTTGCATATGTGCCTCCCACTCGTTAAAGAACCAAAAGTAATGGGACAGAATAATAATCATAAATCAAACTTTCACTTTTTAATACTTGGTTGCAAATCTTTTGCAGTCAGTTACAGCCTGAAGTCTGGAATGCATAGACATCACCAGACACTGGGTTTCATCCCTGGTGATGCTCTGCCAGGCCTCTACTGCAACTGTCTTCAGTTCCTGCTTGTTCTTGGGGCATTTTCCCTTCAGTTTTGTCTTCAGCAAGTGAAATGCATGCTCAATCGGATTCAGGTCAGGTGATTGACTTGGCCATTGCATAACATTCCACTTCTTTCCCTTAAAAAACTCTTTGGTTGCTTTTGCAGTCTGCTTTGGGTCATTGTCCATCTGCACTGTGAAGCGGCGTCCAATGAGTTCTGAAGCATTTGGCTGAATATGAGCAGATAATATTGTCCGAAACACTTCAGAATTCATCCTGCTGCTTTTGTCAGCAGTCACATTATCAATAAATACAAGAGAACCAGTTCCATTGGCAGCCACACATGCCAACGCCATGACACTACCACCACCATGCTTCACTGATGAGGTGGTATGCTTAGGATCATGAGCAGTTCCTTTCCTTCCCCATACTCTTCTCTTCCCATCACTCTGGTACAAGTTGATCTTGGTCTCCTCTGTCCATAGGATGTTGTTCCAGAACTGTGAAGGCTTTTTTAGATGTCGTTTGGCAAATTGTAATCTGGCCTTCCTGTTTTTGAGGCTCACCAATGGTTTCCATCTTGTGGTGAACCCTCTGTATTCACTCTGGTGAAGTGTTCTCTTGATTGTTGACTTTGACACACATACACCTACCTCCTGGTGAGTGTTCTTGATCTGGCCAACTGTTGTGAACTGTATTTTCTTCACCAGGGAAAGAATTCTTTGGTCATCCATCACAGTTGTTTTCCGTGGTCTTCTGGGTCTTTTGGTGTTGCTGAGCTCACCCGTGCGTTCCTTCTTTTTAAGAATGTTCCAAACAGTTGTTTTGACCATGCCTAAGGTTTTTGCTATCTCTCTGATGGGTTTGTTTTGTTTTTTCAGCCTAATGATGGCTTGCTTCACTGATAGTGACAGCTCTTTGGATCTCATCTTGAGAGTTGACAGCAACAGATTCCAAATGCAGATAGCACACTTGAAATGAACTCTGGACCTTTTATCTGCTCATTGTAATTGGGATAATGAGGGAATAACACACACCTGGCCATGGAACAGCTGAGAAGCCAATTGTCCCATTACTTTTGGTCCCTTAATAAGTGAGACGCACATATGCAAACTGTTGTAATTCCTACACCGTTCACCTGATTTGGATGTAAATACCCTCAAATTATAGCTGAGAGTCTGCAGTTAAAGAACATCTCATTTGTTTCATTTCAAATCCATTGTGGTGTTGTATAGAGCCAAAAATGTTAGAATTGTGTTGATGTCCCAATATTTATGGACCTGACTGTATATACACACATACATACACACACACACGTATACACATACACACATATACATACATTTATATATATATATATATATACACACACATGTATATATATTATATATATATATACACATGTATATATATTAGCAGAGGCCCTAGATAATAAAATGGTGAGTATGTCCCATAGTATTTGCGCAGCGGTTTTTCAAACATTTTTTGGAAAAAGTACACTTTAATGAATTTTAGTACATGTAAACACAACATAATACCCAATTTTTCTGGAAACATTTAGAAGATGATGATGATACGTAGAGTAAATAGATACCTAACATGTCACGCTTTAAAATTGTTTATGCCCGTGGAATGGTGGCAAACTACGATACCTAAAAATCTCCATAGACAACACTTTAAAAGCCTTTACAAGTTACCAGTTTAACGTTACACAGGAGATCTGGAGCTAAAATCATTGCTCTCACTCGCAGCTGACACCTCACATTTTTGGTGCAATTACTGTTTACATATGCGTGCAGGACGTATGCATTCATATTTGCGTGTGAGCACAGGGACGCTTTAATTTTTATTGTTATTTATTTTATTTAAAACTTTTTTTATTACACTGTCCCTTTATTTTATTATATTTATTGCTATCGCAGGAGATGAACAACATTCTTTGTGATAGCATAAGCCATAATAGATCCTCTTTATAGAGAAATCTGTTGTCCATTAGACCCTAGATCTCTCCTCTGGCCTCCAAAGCATCACAGTTAGGGAATGCATGAAATCTGTTTTGGGAATTACATTTTTTTTAATTAAAAGGTTCGAGAAGTAATTGAATGAAATAACCACTGTTGAGAAAATCTGTCATATGAGGAGTGCGTTGTTTTCCTCAAGTCAGCTGACTCATAGACTTGCATTGAAAGAAGAAGCAGTAAAGTGCAACCATAAAAGCAATAAAGTTAGGCCTAGAGTAAGGAAGAAAGCCTAGACATAGGGCTGACATGACAGGGTTAAAAGGGGAGGAGTCTTTTAGTAAGTTATAAGTAAATAAGTAATGGGGTACTTACTGGATTGGTGGATTGGAAGGAGCAAATGGAGCTGCATGGGATGTTCAGTAAGAAGATCCTGGTGCGGTCCTGGTGAGGAACTGTGTTTGGACAACTTCCCACCCATTCTCCCTTCTTTGCATTCAGTTTTTGGCATTTCCTGAGGACAGTCCCAATGGTGTGTTTTGTCATGGCAGCTGGAAGGGTACAAGGTCCTTTTATTTGCTTTATTATAGGCAAAAACAGACATTGGTAGGAACCCGTCTTGAATGCAGCTCTCAGTAGTTTGTTTGGGTTGTATCTGCTAATAGTGGTGCTGCCTCAGAGTCTTTTTTGCAGTTGGAGGCCTAATTTTTTGGTTAAAGAGGGTACTTGAAGTAGTGATGCCTACAAGGACATTGGGGCTCCAATTGTTCATACAGTACTAACTATTGTTGTATGTTATATGTATGTTATTTATACAATTGTGTTAATAAAAGGGCAGTTGTGGCCTCTGTACTCCATTTTGGTGTCATGTGTGTAACTTGGGTAGGGTTGGAGTGGACTGTTAGTCAAGCACTTGTAGGGACAATTCCTTGTTTATACCCTAGTCAAGTGAAACTATAGTGTAGCACTGCAAAGTAGAAAGCAAAGCTGATTATGCAATTAGTAAACATGGAAGCCATCATCTATTTACAACCTTGAACAACTTTTGTATTTGTACCTTGAAATGACACTAAATGATATCCTTATTTTCCAAATTCATACATATCCACTACTTCATGGCCCTCTAATCCAATTTTCCTGAAACTGCTTCTTACTGTATTTTTTGCCTCCTTGTAACGTCATCCATGAGCTTCCTCTCCTTTCCCCCTCACTTCCATTAGTTTAGAATGAGCAGTGGTTATGACCACAACTGAAGTGCACTGCTCTATGCATTCTACAATTTCCACAGTCTCAAGTTTATAGTCCATTGAGTGGGAACATGTAAAATGAATATAGCCACCCTCTAACAGGCAGTCAGAATGAACACAGCCACCCTCCAACAGGCAGTCAGAATGAACACAGCCACCCTCTAACAGGAAATCAGAATGAATAAAGCCACCCTCTAAAAGGAAGTCGGAATGAACATAGGCACCCTCTAACGGGAAAGAATGAATGTATACACCCTCTAACAGGAGGTCAGATCACAGCAGAAAAAATGGAATTTGGAGATTTGGAGAAGGCCGGGAGCAATAGAAGGTTTTCTTGGGTTAAGAATACATACTTTAGTAATATTTTTTAAACCAGAATTTAGAGTCACTTTAAGCACTCATTAACATGCAAATGCAACTTGAGGAATCAGAGCCAATTTGATATAAATTTTCTGAGAAAATAAATATAAAATGAGATCAGCAACAGTCATTTACATTTCCCCAATTTTATTTTATTTTGGTGTTTCAATGCAAAACATATCCATTGGCAATTAAACTAGAAAAGTCTTCCTTTTACAGTCACAGCAAATTACCGCATACTTTAGATGGCTCTGTTCTCACTTCTTCAAGCAGGTTAGGACAGAACATCAATGCATAAAAGAATTTTGCACCTAACAGATGCAAATGTATCACAACGTCCATTTAAAAGCGAAACTACATTTAGTTACAGCCTGATATTTAATCCCTACGCTGGAACATTTAAGAAGAATGTGACACATGCAAAGGAACAAATTACAACCATATGGAAATGATATAAAATCATCTATTAGTGGAATAAAAATCTTACAAATGGTTGCACATTTGCAAAGTGTTTGCTAAAGGTCATCTTATGACACTTCAGATGTCTTTGCAAATTCAGAGTGGGGGCAGGAGTGAGAATACAAATGAAGTAAAGGAAGGAAGCAGGCAGCTACCTTAAAGAATGTCGAAGAGTGTGAGCAAAGTCATAAAGTAGTGGATTTTTTTCAGTTATAGAAGAAGTGGATTTTGGGCTTTGCTGCACTTTACTGATCCACAGATGATGTGGAAGCAATGCTGCGTCTTTCTACAGCCATCTCAGGTCCCTGCAGCATTTGTAGCAGGGTACATTAACTGTCACTTGCTACAATGTCAGTAATCAGTCACAGGTTTGCTGCACCCAATTTGAATAAATGAGATATCACCCATGTAGTTGAGCTCCTAAAGTAAATCTGTCAGAAACTTAATGACATGATGAGCACACCAAGAATATTTGCATAAGCATAGGTCACCTTCAGCACAAAACACATGTCAGAACACCAGTAGCTCCATAGATTTAAGCTGGCCATACACCAGTAAAATTTTTTCAAATGTACATACAGGAAATTAGAAAAAAATGTATGTTAAATTAGTAGATAGTATCCTAATGGAGTTGACCAATTTCGTATAAAATCCTGACAATGTTTGTTTGACTGCCGTGCCAATCTCTCTCAAATTCTACATTCAATTTGGAGATGCACATGCACATTACAATAAGAAATATTTTTCCAGCACAAAAATCAAATTGTTAGAATTTAGCTTGGTTAAGAATAGTTTTCCAATCTTCTCCTTCGATTTTCCTTGTCACTACAATTGAAAACAATTTTAAATTTTAACCCATTATTAGAAAATTGACCATACGTTTCAAAAACGACTTTTTTAAACAAAATTTTACTGGTGTGTTTCCAGTTTTAGGCAGATAAAATTTTGTGCAGATATTGACTTTTTCTGTAAAATTCTAGCATAGTGGTGTCTCTTCTTGCTTCCAGGAACGCTATTGGACTGGGAGAAAATCCATCACTTGAACAACTTAAGCTCTGAAAGGTTTTACCCCTTTCATGACCAGGCCATTTTTTGCTATTTAGCACTGTTCTACTTATCTGGTAATTGCACGGTCATGCAGTGCTGTACCCATATGATATTTATATAATATTTCCACACAAATACAGATTTCTTTTGGTGGTATTTGATCACCACTGGGTTTTTATTTATTATATAAATGAAAAAGACAGATAAAAAAAAAATATTTACTTTCTGCTATAAAACATATCCAATAAAAATTTTCTTTTAAATATAATTTCTTCATAAATTTAGACCAAAATGTATTCTGCAACATGTCTTTGGTAAAAAAAAAAAAAGTTCCAACAAGTGTATATTGATTGGTTTGTGTGAAAGTTATAGTGTTTACAAACTTTTCTATATATACTGGAATATTTATTTATTTAATTTTATATTTGTAATGGCAGTGAACAGTGACTTATAGTGGGACTGTGATAGTGCATCAGGCAATCTGACACTGACGCTGGTTGAATGTATGCTGACTGACTGATACTTACATCACCAATGGCACTAATACAGTGATCAGTGACAATGCTACACACTGTGACTGTACTAATGACACTGGCTGTGAAGGGGTTAACGTCTAGGCACGATCAAAGGGTTAGCTGTATGCCTAACAATGTGTAATGCGTGCAATATGTGCTGCTTTTAACTAAATATCTGTTTGCTCCTTCTCCCTGCTTTGCAGGGATAAAAAACAAACAGATTGTTCCCTCTGTACAAAGCCCTGTGCTGTTTGTCAACACAGGGCTCTGGGTTGTGCTTGGACACAGACGATCAGCAGGTCTGCTTGGACACCGACGATCAGCAGGTCTCAGCCATGAATCATTGGCTGAAACCTGCTGATTAAATCCTGATGTGTCCAATAACAGTGGGAGTTGACGGGGAAGGAGGGCGGTAGGAGGATTGCGAGCACCGAAACCCAGAAGCCGCTGCTGACGTACACGTATGTGATTGTGCCTGTGCAAGCTACCCACCTACAGTACAGTGCGGGCAGGTGGTTGGCAAGTGGTTAAAGGAACAATAGGCAGGCATGTGAGGGGGTTTTGGGACAGTGCCAAGCTTGACCTTTGCTAGAAGAGTCAAAATTTAGCTGCTTATTTCTTTGGATCTACTAATCAGTTTGGCAAATGCATTTTATTGTAGGTAACCTATAAAGAGGTGACCTTATTCCTTTTATGACATGTATGTATGTTTACTTTAGGGGTTGTTCACACCATATTAATTGATCTGCTCTGATCTACATAGATCAACGGAGGCCCAACGCATGATCATACAGAAAACAATTGTTTTCTATGTGTCCCGTTTTCACCTTACTTTACATGTGTTGTGATGAGTCCTGTATAAAATGCAGCACGTGTGCTTTTTTATGCAGTGCAACTCTCTATACTGCATGTCCTCCAGCACACCACAACATGCTGTTGTGCATAAAGCTAAATGAAGTGTCATTTTGTGACAATACAAAAAAGTTGAAAAAAAGTGAGCAGTACAATGCATTGTAATCACACACTGCAGTGCCCGTCATGGCTTCTACGTAACACACACCAGAGTGCACACATTTTGTGAATGAGCCCTATAAGTTAGCGTTAGTGAAGGATTCTCACCTACATGTTTGACCGATGCAATGTTTGTCATAACTGTAGTGGGTGAAGATGTTCTTGTGTAAGGCTGGCCATATAGTATACAATTGTCTTTACAATTTTATGTCCAATTTCCTTTATATTTACCTTCAACTATGTAGTGCAAGGACCTGCCTAACTGGATAAAATTGAAAGTGTTGTTTAGGTTTGATCTCCTATTATATGGTTTTTGGTAAATCTAAAGCAAAATTTCTCAAGAACATTGTATAATGTATGGCCAGCCTAACTGAACAAATGAATATGTTTCCATAATATTACAAGACAAAAGTATACATCAAGTTAGATGAATATGTTGGTTTATAAGTCGGATGAAAGCATTGTCACACCACAAGTTTCTTTCTTTGATTAGGCAGGAAATAACCAAACAAAAGCCAATATTTCATTCATATGAAAAGCAGATTTCATTTTCCATAGATTTATTACTTTGAAAAAGGTGTATACAACTAACCCTTCTTATAGACATATATATTAAAGGGAATGTATAACCCATGTGTAATCAGCCTAATTAATAAGCTGCTTTTTGCAGGTTTTTTTTTTATTTTTTCTTACTGTGGTGACAGGGTTACTGCACATAAATCACTGCCATAATACCTTAAAATATTTCTTCACTAAAAATACTGTATGATGCATGTTCCCTTTAAGTGATTGTCAATGCAGAGGAAAGAAAATGAATAAACCAGGTACAACATAAGGGAAAATGCTCGATGACCTTTGGAAGATCCTTTTCTCACCCGGCACACCAGCCACTGGATATTGAACCCTGGGTGAGCTATCCACTGCAGTGTACTTAGAGTGACAAATGGTGTCAGTTTATCTTTGCTGAATCAGTAGAGAACAGTATGGTATCATGAAAAAGGTTTGCAACATAACCAGACCTCATTTACCCTCCAATGCTCTCTGTTCCAGGCATTGGTGCTCCACATCTGTAAATGTTGAAATGTATCCCACAGTAGTATCAACATCATTAGTTCTATTGCCAGATAAAGGGATTGATTTTGACGATTTTGGCAAAAAAAAAAAGGTTAAAGAGGAACTTAAAGTGGTTGTAAAGGCTGAATATTTCTTACCTTCATGCATTCTGGGCATGAAGGTAAAAAACCTTCTGTGCGCCCCCAATACTCACCTGAACCCCATCTTGATCCAGTGATGTGCATGGGAGCCTTGGCTGTCCCGAGTTTCTCTCTCCTCACTGGCTGATACACAGCAGTGGGAGCCACTGGCTCCCATTGCTGTCAATCAAAGCCAGTGAGCCAATGAGGAGAGAGCAGGGGGCGGAGCCGAGCCACAGCTCCATGTGTCTTATGGATGCATAGAGCAGCACTCAGGAGTGCCCCCATAGTTAGCGGCTTGCCATTGGGGGCACTAGTCAAGAGGGAGGAGCCAGGAGCACCGGTGGGGGACCCGAGAAGAAGAGGAATGCAAACGCTCTGTGCAAAACCATTCTACAGAGCAGGTAAGTATGACATGTTTGTTATTTAAAAAAAAATTAACCTTTAATATTACATTAACTCTGGAAACTGTACCCAAAAAAGTCAGGTAGAGGACTAAGCACTAGTCACCAGTATTGACTGCTGTTTCTCTGCAGCTGATCTTTTCCCTATTACTGACTCAACACACCTTTTTCTACCATGTCTCTCTGTGTTGAAGTGGTATCTTGCTAGAGGCGGGGTTTTGCTTCCTTATGTCATAGCCTCCAGCAAGGAAAACAGTACACAGCACAATAATGACCTCATCAAATCTCACTCCAAATCCCAACACACTAGGCCTCACCGCAGAACTAGAATACTCACATCTGTTTAGTCAATTTCACCTCTGAACCCTTCACTGGCCATTGATGTCTTCCTCAGGGATTTCTTTCAGGTGCTGGGTTTTTTGCCTCTTAATTGCCCAGTGGGATGACATGTCTCCCATTCATATGCATGGGAGTCATTCATCCACACTGACACAATGCCGAGAATATATGCTGGTCTGCACATGGTCATCTCAGTGTTTATTCAAAAGAAAATTGTGAACAAGCAGGTATGTTTGTGTTTAGTGCAGAAGAGTCATGGGTTTTTTGTTCTGTAATAAAAAGCTGCCTGGTTACATTTTTTTTAACTTTAATCCCACTTCAAATATCACACTACAGATATACAGGTGTGATGCTGCAGATACAGGAGTGCCTAGGCACACTCACATTCCAGGAAGTACCTTTCTATTTTTCAAGAGGAGTGCAAGACAAATGGTAGATTTTTCAGTGTACTGCTTAGGCACTTATTTCTAAATGTTCCCTAAAACATAGCAAATCTTCACTTTTTGAGTTCAATTCTAGTCCAGTTCAGGATTTCTGTGTATATTTCCGAATCTCAGCAAACATTCCTAAGTGATGCCATGGGTTGGCCTAATTTTCTTGCAGCCTATTTCATGTCAACATGCAAGCAAACCCATATAGTACAAGCATGCATGACAGTTGGATCATTTGAGAACGTGAGCACTGACTTATGTCTGCTATTAGTTACAGAGTGAATTGTTCAGACCTTTCCAACTGATTTCTTTTAGCACAGAACAAGCTATCTGTAATGTTCTAAAAGAGAAAAAAGTCCATAATCAGCAAATGCAGAGTAATTAGAGTGGTTTTTCAGATTATATTGGTGTAGGACAATTTATGCAGCTTATTCCCATTTGTTTGGTAACACAACTGTGCTCACGGCTTGACTCTTTACTGAAGACATTTTTCATCTCGCATAAAAACAGAGCTTTTAGTGGAATCGCTATAATCCACAGAGTTGAGAAATTGTACGCTGTTCTCTGAGATTGGATAAAATACATGACAAACAGGCCTGTTAAAACTGGAATTTATATAATTATCTCTACCGCTGCATGAAATACGGAACGTTGACATCTATTGGTATGTAATGTATATGGCAACGTATAACCGCAGACCACCAAAGAGTTAAAAGTATTGCTGACTTTCCTCTAAGGAGGATAGATAAATTGTACCCACTATGTTAACATTGGTTGCCACTGTACACATACATCTATCTCCCAGTGGGAGGCAGTTCTCAGAGTCCCAGTAATAATGCTCCGTCAGTCCTCCCTGTGAGATGAGCCTGTCAGTGCTGACAAGGGGAATTACTGGGACCCTGAGACGCTGTGTCACAGGAGGAGGGAGGAATGTTCTTCTTTATCAGATCTGTTTTCAGTTTAATTGCTTGAAAACAGACTTCTCAGTACACTGAATGACAAAGAAGGGATGATTGAGAGGGAAAAAACACAGAATGATGGCTGCTGATGTGCTTTTCTATGGTGTCCTCATGACCAGTTTTTACAGAAGGCGAATATGAACCTCCATGAAATGAACTATAAAGAAAACATAGTGATCGTAGATTACACACTCAGTTTTTGTTTCCTGGTAATGTTTATCATAACTTCATTATAAATAGTTACTTACTGGGACAGGGATCAAGAACGGTGCCAGATAATGCTTGCAGTGAATTGGATTAGGCCAGTGTCCAGGAAAGTGTCACCTCTAATGATGGTCTGTAGTATACAATGGTAAAAGAGTTTAATACGGCAGCTCTACAGAGATGTCCAGAACAATATTTTTTTTTCTAATAGGCAAGCAAAGATAAAAACACATAGATCTGAATATTTATCTATTCTATGGAGAGTAGCGAGTCTCCCACTTAACCAAGGGAAATGAAATAGCAAGGTAAAAAGACCAGAGATGGAAATCATTGGGGGCCAGGAAGACCTGCACACCAGAGTCCCTGAAAGATGAACACAGTCAGTTGGTGGTACAACTAATTACCATCTGTATTACAGAGAAAACATGACAAATAAAGAGGACAAATCTCCCCAATGGGGGCATAGACAGCAATAAAAATCAGACATGTATTTTACTCCCTTTCCACACTTTCTAAAACTAGAAAAAAAAATTTCCCTTTAGTTATAATTTAAGCAGTAAGAGTGAGAGATTCCAAGGTAAGGAGAGCAGAGATGGAGAGATAGAAACCAGGGAGGGGAGCTCTCACACCAGAGTTCCTTCAGAGATTAACAAAGTCAGCCAAGCAACTACAGCAGCCTTTCTCAACTTTTTCAACAAAGAGGAACCCTTGATATAACATTCTGGTCTCTGGGAGCCCCTGGTAAAAGTTACTATATCTACAACTCATGATACATTAGTGTGATGGTCATTGGGGTGAATGCTATTTACATCTGTTGTCATTGAGAAGAATTACCCCCTTACAAATAGCTTAGACGATCAATGGTGTCAGGGGGAACGTATCTGAGAGACAGAAGTTACTTATTGTCCAAGGATCCCCTAGCAACCTCTGGAGGAACTCTAGGTTTCCATGGAACCCTGGTTGAGAAACCCTGGCCTACAGTATATTAAGGAGACTTGTGACCCCCTAAAATATACATAATGCAGCTTAACAATCTAAACAGAGACAGTGGCAAGGCCCTGAAAGATGAGATGGGGCAACTCACCAGAATCTATATTAGAAGGAGTGGGATACCAAGGTAATTTGACCAGAGATAGATATCGGGGAGCAAAACTCTTACACCCGTGTTCCTTATACAGTCGATGAACAAAGTAATTGGGTGGTACAGCATCTATACTATAGAGCATAGTGAGCCCCCTGCTTAAGCTGAAGGAGTGAGATATTATGCTAAGGAGACCAGAGATCAGAGAGTCACTGAGAGATGAACAAGGTCAGTGAGTGGCATCTTTACTATGGAGCTCAGTGAGCAACCTGCTTAAACAAGAACCAGGGTACAAAGACCTATATTAGAAATCATGGAGAGGAAGTCTCACACCAGATTCCATGAGAAATGAATATCATTGCCATTTTTGTAATAGTGAATGGAGAGGCCCCTGTTTAAGGAAAAGAAAGAGTAAATTTTTTCAAGCATTGCTTGTTATTATCATACTATTGTTGAATTCCTGGGAAGTGACAGCAAGCACTTGTCATAGGTGGAGTCACTCATTAATGTATATTTTTATAAATCTAGAAAACTGTGAGCAGGCCCAGTTCTTTCCTCTGCTATTCAGTAAAAGAAAGGATCCGGTAATAAAGACCAGTCACTGTTGCTCGCTCTCCTTATGCATGGTGACTGGTCTTGTCTCTGCTCTCTCCTGTAGTGTTCTGGAGGCAGCCTGTAGTGGGTGGAAATTTCTGGGTCCTTCCCACAGTTCTGTTCTTTGCACATGCTATGTACAGCACTGTGATGATGCCACTGCTATTTTGCAAAGACATTTGGTGCAAAGTAGATTTGTATCCCTCGTGGTTATTGAGGAATATATTTAAAGGATAAGTTCACCTTTCATAACATGTTACAAGTTACACCCATATTCAGGGTGTAAAATGTAACATGTTATAAAATGATCCCGTTTTGACAGCTAGCGGGAGAACTTCTCCCCCTAATAGCTGTCAAAATTTAAAAAAAAACAGTTTTTGTGAGAAACTACAAGTCCTGACAACCTTAGCAGCTTGGTAGTTCATTGATTTTTCCTGTCGGTAAGTATTGGCTTGCCCGTACCAGGTACAAGCAAGCAGATACACTGACAGGTCTGAAGGAGACATGCATGGTGGCAGCAGATCACAGATCGCTGATCAATGTTTTACAGGCTCCCACAACAAACAATAACAATTGCACATTTACCTGCAAAAAATGTGCATTTATTATTTTTTTTGTTGAAAGATGAATTTATCCTTTAAATGAATGTTTGTGTGCCTAAAGTTCAGCTTTAAGAGTTTCTGTTTGGGTACCACACTTGTCTAGTGTTGTGAAAGATCCTAGTGCTATATTGACTCATTTGAGGATAGGCAGATACCTCCTCACCTTCAGCGATGTATCTGACCATCTATGGCTGCTCTTACTGTGCTGCTGTGTTTGGCTGATAATGTTTCTTTACAACCATTAGGACTTTTTCTTCCACTGTCTATGTTGCATTTCTGAGTAGCAGTGATTGGCTACATTTCTATGAATTATGAGCCCTCATATGTACATACTGGTAAGCTGCCTAGCTAGGAGAGAATGGGACAAGCAAACATTTGAATTGGAATTCAGTGATTTTGTGTGAAGTCCCTCGGTTTATACATCAGACGTTTTGGTCGTATTTCTGTATCGTGCAGATTAGGCCATTCGCCTCTACTGGGTCATGGTGCTTTTGACAAACAAAAGGAGGGAGCTCGACAGAAAGAGCCATAGCAAGGCAATAGCTTGATGGGATATATAATTAGTTGTTGGGATTGTGCCCAGTTATGCCAGACCTAGGAAACAGTACTGCATCTCCAGATGGTTTTACAAGTTAATTTCTATCGAGCATTTAGGCGTTAAAATACAAAGTAGCATTTATGTACACAGTGCTCCTACCAGTTTTACGTCTTTTTTAAAAATCTACCATTTTTTTTATTGCACAACAACCAGAAAAAGCTAATCTGTTTCTAATATATTTATTTTAGACCATGCTTAATAATAGTTAGATATAACCTGTAGAGAAAGCTCTGAAAGCAACATTGACTGTAGATGGGTGTATGGTCACCTAAAATCAGATTTCTCATTTTGTTAGCTGCCTCTTGAAATAGATGGTAATTGTCCAAGACTACATGATGCAACTGATTACCTCCTGTCCCCTTATTGTTTTGAGATTGCTGTTTTCAGCTGTCTATTAGATTTCTCAACTGGCTATCAACTAAACCTGTCAACTGCACCATGGAAATGGTCATCAAGGGACAACTTTCTCCTGTTTCAAAAGGCAGCTTAGCTGAGGGCAACTTAAGCTGCAGCTGGGTGAGTAAACCCTTAAAGAAAAATAGTTTTAAAACATAGCTTACAAAACGACCAACTGAGCACAATGACAGCTGTGTAGTGTCAGTAATAATACTCCGTATTTTTCACATTTGAAAAGATGATATAAGAGCACAGGTGATAGCAGAGGGAATAACTTCAAGTACACATGAACCCAAAATGAATCCATTACTAGTAAAGTAAGATCATAGTGTTGTAGAAGTGGCGGACACGCCAGGTATCACTTTATGATCTAAATACATGATGCAGTTTATCATTACTTTGCAGAGGAAGGTCAGTGGTCTTGGTGTCTTTCATTTAAATAGGGAGCTGCACAAATGCTGCATGGAATCTGAGTCTTTGAACAATGCTCTGTGCCTAGATAACGAAGTTAATTATTGAACATGACTGTGCCCAGAGTTTTGTTGTGCCCTGTACATTTTATAAAATTAGCATGGATACCAACAGACTTGGTAAAATATATTATTCGGTAATTAGTGAACTGTTGTACATCCTTTTACAGGGACTCTTTTTTTTTTAAGACATCAAAGAACATCTGATAACGAGTTCTTGTTAATCAGCATACCTAATGGAGAATGAAAACTTAAAGTGATACTAAAGGTAATTTTTTTTTGTCTTGATATACTTACCTGTTTTGCACAGAGCAATCACTTACCTCCCCTTTGATGGCCCCCAACAGCTCTCTTGGCTCCTGCCCCTTAGCAATCCAGGTGCTATGGGGTACCTATATGTACATGCTCCCGATCTGGACTATGTGCCTTCATAGACACACACAGCAGTGATAAGACATACCCCCACTAACAGGAGTTTAATTGACAGCAGCAGGAGTTTATGGCTCCACTACCCTCAGTGTCTCTTGTGAGACCAGGAAGAGAGGAGAGCATGGTTGCAGCCAGGATAGACCTGGATCAGTGAGAGGCGTCAGGTAAGTGTTTAGGGTTATGTTGGGGATTATGACAGGTAGTGAGAAGTTTTTTAACCTTTTTGCAGAGAATGCATTCAGGTAAAAAAAGCAAAAAATTTATTTTGAAACACTTTAAAAAATGCACTCTAGACGATGCTTTCTAGATGATGTCATGTTGTTTTTATTCAATACAAAAGTGGCAAAACTTGCCATTCTATAAAAAATAGGCTGTGCAACAAATAAATCTGTAATTGCAGCTGCAAACCCATCCAGCTTTGTCCTTATTTTTGTTTTTTCCTTTTTTTTTTTTTACAATTTTACAAATTTACACAGTGCTTTACAGGTCAGTCCAATAGTTTTTAAAATAAAAACACCAGTAGCATCCTAATGAAGTGTTTTCTTTTTCATAATTAGGGACTTCATTTCTATTAAAATCCTGCGTTTTCATGTACAATGTACAGTTAACCTCCCTAACATTCTGATTATGTCCATATTTCTGTGCTCAAAGTGGTACATTTTTGTGCATGGAAATATGTATTTTTTTTATTGTAGGCCTGTAATTTAGGAATAACTCACTGAAATCTGTCCGAACAAGAGTCTAGTAAACATCCCGGGTAGGATAAAACTTGAAACACAAAATCATAAATTGTAATTTAATAAATAATCATAAAAATAATAATATAATAATAATAAATTTAATTCAATAATATAATCAAACCAAAAACACTGAAATTTTAAATATAGCGCCAAGTTCGCACATCACTGAGCAAAGTTGCAAAATCGTTTTCAGTGTCTGATGACTAATTTCCCCACGAATCATTATCACTCAATTCTGCAAGTGGTTCTGATTTTCTATCGCTGTTCTCTAGCTGGTCTAAAATCGCTTTTGACCTAAAGGGACGCTTTTTGGACGCCATGGACATTTCTCAGTTCCCAGGCAGAAAGAACAGTAAAAATGCAGGCAGGGCACAGGACAAAGCACTAGGGACAAAATGTATGTGAAATGGTTTGATACAGTAATGTTTTACTATGAGACTTTAGTGAATTTCACTTTTTGTAATTTTCAAATTTCCCGCCGTTCCGTCCCCCGTACGTCCTGACTCTCGCAGGGGACGGAACCCAGAAGATAGATGCCGGCATCCGCCGGATTACATTGCCGGGGACACTGCAAGAGGGACATCGCGGGAGCGCAGGACAAGGTAAGTGATCGAGGGATCGCGGAGCAGCGCTGCATGGTTACCGCTTGTGGTACTGAAACTTTACCCCGAGATACACTCGGGAATACCGCCAGGGAGGCTACACAACGCATACCTGCAATGAGCCAGCAACCATACACAGTAAGGGCAGTGAAGGAAGCGCTGCCTCTGCTACTTCTTGGATATTGTGCAACTGCCTACGTAGCATGCACACCAAAATCTCATGCCTGCGCGGTACACCTATTTTGTAATTTCCTGCTAAAGAAAAAATCACACGATATCACAAAAAAACAAGAACTCCTGGAATTGCTGAGGCTGATAGCAGAATAAGCTTATGATATCATTTGCCTAGGTGAAAAAAGGCAGAAACAGAGGGGAACTATAAAAAAGGTACATAGAAAAAAAATGCTATCCAAACATTAAAAAAGGAGTGTTTGAGCAGAGTAAAGATCCGTTTTAAGATGATCTATAATTTTAATAGACATTTGATGACCAGAACCTCTTGTTGGTGTGTGAGAGAAAAATGTGAAAAAAAGTGTTTCTGTTGCAAAGGTTTAGATAAAGGACGAAAAAATCCAATCTGCACTGCATAAGCTGCTAGGCCATCAACACTCAGAAAAAACAAATGCTGTAAGGGAGCTCAGTTGTATTACGAGGGGTGTATTATTAAGTATTCCTACATGTAAATCAGGAAACCATATTAAAGCAGTAAAAGCAAAACATTTAATATACTGTAGCTGGCCAATTCTTAGATGCAATGGCTGTATTAATTCTCTTTTCTAGGCTTTTTTTTTTTCACCTGGCGATCCAGTCAATAGATCTGGGGTTTTTTTTTTTTCAACAGAACAAGCTGTCCTACAGATGTAGCAGTTAGATGGTAGAGACAAACCATTTACCACTGACAGAGATGCTTACATTCATTTCAGTTTTTATTTATTTATGTAGGAGCTAGAGTCAGATTAGCTGGAAGTCCCCTGTACCTCCAGCAATAAATAAGGCTGCTATTGAAGAACTGTGCTTGAGAAATTGTCCTCCAATGCCTGAATGTGTTTTTGGTGTATCCTGCACCCTCATCCCTCTCTCCTGTTCAAGTACTGTAATAAAACTTCAAAAAGACAACCCTAGACTGAACCTGTGTTTGTTGGTGTGCCCTGGAATTGGTATCTGAGCCTTCAGCCTCTAAACAGGTAAGGGAGACCTGGGTTATTTCCAGCAGCCCCTGGCACTACATATAAATAAGGTTTCAGTGAAGAACAAGAGAAAACACCTTGCTAACTGAGTGCTTCCAACCTAGATACCATATTTATATCCTGCATACAGTGAGAGCACCTAGGCCATTCACCCTTTTCTAACAACACAAAGAGTGGAGATCGCACAACCACCCTAGTATAATCCAGTTTATTGGGGGCAACAATAAAAAACTTCACTCAACACACTCACATTGTTCCATAGTAAAGATGAGCAAGTCTACATCAACACCAACCCTCCTCGATGGCCGCTGCAATATGTGGGTGGGATATAACCTCCAAGTAGGCCAGCTAACAGACCCCAGAAGCTGCAAGTGCTACTGTGCATGCACCCGGTCCAGCTGGTACTGTGCTCCGTAGCCAGGAGATCGCAACACAGAGGTTGGCAGAGAGACAGAGACATACATCACGGTTGCCACAACGCGTTTCAGAGGTATGGCCTCCTTTGTAGAAGTCACACCCACCCACTAAAGACAATGTATTATATAGGAAAAGCCCAACTCCTCCCACTGGCCCAAATCTTAAAGAGAACATACTAGGAGAGGGTGGCTTACACAAATTACAAAAGGGGGGGGGGCAACAGTAACCAATCTAAAAAGTTATTAAATATTAACAGTCATTAGAATGGTTGACATTGCCCCACCTCTTTTAATTTGTATAAGCCACCCTCTGGCTTATACAAATTAGATTCCAGCCGGGGGGGTTGGGCTTTCCTTTATAATACATTGTGTCTGAGGGGTGGGCGTGACTTGACAAAGGAGGCCATGCCATGCCTTGGCAACCGTGACATGTGTTTCCATCTCTCTGCCCCCCCTCTGTGTTGCAGTCTCCTGGCTATGGAGCACGTCATTGGCTGGACCGGGCACATGTGCAGTAGCACTTGCACACTGGGGACTGGCATCAGTGGCTTTCCAGGGTTGGTATAGGGTTTCCAGGCTGTCAGCTGGCCTATTAAAAGGTGATATCTCACCCAGATATTGCAGCGGCCATCGAGGAGGGTTGGTGTTGATGCAGACATGCTCATCTTTATTATGGAACAATGTGAGTGTATTGAGTGAAGTTTTTATTCTTTCTCCCAATAAAATGGATTACATTTGGGCAGTTGTGCGCTCCCTTCTCTTTTTGTTGTTACAGATCTTTTTCCATTACCCAGTGGGATTATCAGAGAGCAGCAGCACCACATTGATTGAGTAATCCTACTATGAGTGACTTTTTACCAGTAAGCCTTGATGGTGTATGAAGATCTGCTCATCGGCTAGTTTTCTTGTATGTGCATTTGCCCTTTTGCTTGTGCAGAGATCATCATATATAAATATTACATTGTATTCCACTTGAGCTAGACCTTCACCTTCTGCTTTACTTCAGTATTTATTGTTACAGTAAACAGCTACAATAATAGGCAATGTCTCATTTCATATCTATGTGCAAAGAAAATTCTATGTATTGTGCTCTATAGAATATACTGGGTTTCTATTCCACATGGGTCACAAGCAGGGCCAGGACGTTATTAATAAGTTCTAGTATTACAGAATGAAGAGGTTGTAAGTCACTCTTCGATGACTACAATGATGCATTAAAGATATCAAGTGTGACAAATGTCCCTTCCATTTGACACTCAAGGAGAGAGCTGTAAATCATATTTATCATACATAACACGCAGTCCACTTTATAAATGGCTTCCCATGGGTTTAAATTCAACTGATATTGCATGCTATATATACATTTGTGCTTATTTTACTTACACGAGGGACACAAAATCCTTGAAATTAGGGGAGGATATTCACATATTTTGTCATCTAACAGCCAAATATGTGCCTGTCTGCTAAGGCTGTGCTATTATTTCCAATATGATAAAAACCTTAGTTTACCACATTTCATGTGATCTCAAAGCACCCCCTGAAGAAATTAGGGTGAGCAAGAAATTCTGAATATTTTATCCCCTTATTAATAGCGATACATAAATTTTCTCCCTAATATACTTCAGTCTCCTACAAAATAGAAGGCGATGTGGATAATGGGTAATAAAGTCTGACTTAATGCTCTGGGTTTGCAGTGGGTAATTTATATCTGCTGATAGCAGCTCCCAACTCCCAATTACCCATTAGCAACAGAGATAACAGCATGTTCACTGAGCCCCATTCAGCTTTATGAGTGGCTGCTCCCATGCAATAAATACCCTGCAGAGGACAATACAGAACAGTCAGCCCCAGGTTACCACATTAGTTTTCTGGTCTTGCTTTTAATTGTGCATGCAATTATTGGCGATTCATTAAAGAGCTCGGTCTGGGACATACTGTATTTTTTTCCATAGTCTACGACATCCTCTTCTACTGTGTTTATCTTCTACTGACGCATTCAGTAACATTCTTCATTTGTTTTGTTCATTTTGATTCTTAGACGTATCTGTTCATTAAAACAGTGGTTTAGATTATGCTGAACAGTTTGAAAGTGAAATTCCAGATATATTAGAATATTACATGACATCTAACATTTTCTTGTTCTGGAAATAATTCAGATTTGCTTTCTCTGATGACATTTTTCAACATGGGAGCCAAATGGATGGTTATGCAGGAGCCAGATCAGCAAATCCATAGCTCTGTATATGAAAATAGAACTTCATTTCCCATGACCTTTTAATGCTAAAACTGTAAGGGGCATGTCTGATGCCTGCTAAATGATAATGATTTATTCATCTTCTTGCATGGAATAACTATGCCCAGTATTATGTATAGTGGAAGAGAGAATTCATTTATCCAATAATAGTTTTATTTGAGCTTGCAGTGCAAAGATTGTCCTTTATGGTGGCAAACCACCTATATTTGTGTTTCTTCCAAAGATGGCTAATTTAGCACAGGCAGGGTCAAGAAGTATGTCAAACAACAACAAAGAAAAATTCCCAGCTTAGCATACCAACCAGCCTGCTACCAACCAAATTGTTATGTCTAACAGTTCATGTTAAAAACAGTTTGCACACATTTGCAAATACATGCGTAAGCTGCAGAGCCTCTTCACAGCACCCCAGTATTTTCTGCAGTTCTAACTATAAATTTTGAGAGCCTCCATAGTAGAAGCAAATGCATAATAATGGATAGACTGAGGGCAGATAAGCCTGGAGGGAGCCCACCCCTCCGTAGCCTCCCTGGCGGTATTCCCGAGTGTAGCTCGGGGTAAAGTTTCAGCACCGCCAGCGGTAACCCCGTGCTACACTCGG
Source organism: Staurois parvus (assembly GCF_062004578.1). Taxonomy (NCBI): domain Eukaryota; kingdom Metazoa; phylum Chordata; class Amphibia; order Anura; family Ranidae; genus Staurois; species Staurois parvus. Next base: position 377,239 of record NW_028317821.1, on the reverse strand, counting down.
GAATACACTGTGGCGCTGCTCCGGGATCCCAGTATCACTTACCTTGTCCTGCACTACCGCGATGTCCCTTGTGCAGCGTCCCCTGTAATGTACTCCGGCGGATGCTGTCATCTGTCATCTGGGTTCAGTTCCCTGTGACATCGGGACATACGGGGGACGGAACGGCGGCAAATTTGAAAATGACAAAAAGTGACATTCACTAAATACACTAAAATCACATAGTAAAACATTACTGTATCAAACCATTTCACATACATTTTGTCCCAAGTGCTTTATCTTGTGCCCTGCCTGCATTTTTACTGTTCTTTCTGCCTGGAAACTGAGAAATGTCCATGGTGTCCAAAAAGCGTCCCTTTAGGTCAAAAGCGGTTTTAGACCAGCTAGAGAACAGCGATAGTAAATTAGAACCAATTGCAGAATTGAGTGATAATGATTCGTGGGGAAATTCGTCATCAGACACTGAAAACGATTTTGCTACTTTGCTCAGTGATGTGCGAACTTGGCGCTATATTTCAAATTTCAGTGTTTTTGGTTTGATTATATTATTTAATTAAATTTATTATTATATTATTATTTTTTATGATTATTTATTAAATTATAATTTATGTTTTCGCGTTTCAAATTTTATCTTACCCAGGATGTTTACTAGACTCTTGTTCGGACAGATTTCAGTGAGTTATTACTAAGAATTACAGGCCTACAATATAAAACGCCAAATTTCCATGCAAAATGCTTTCAGCACCAAAAATGTGAAATAATCATTCCACCAGGGAGGTTAAAGGCACAGGGGTGCACTGGATACCCAGCATATAGCACAATGACAGCCAAGGTGTTCTGTGTGTCCCTCACTAATATACCAACAGTACCAGGGGCGGACTGACAACTCATGGGGCCCCCGGGCAATAGGGGATCATGGGGCTCCTGTGTCCTTGCCCAAACTCAAAAAAGCCTATGAAAAAGGTACCAGGGACATCTCATGGGGCCCCCTACTGACCCCGGGCCCTTGGGCAGTGCCCGAGTTTCCAAATGGTCAGTCCGCCCCTGAACAGTAAAAACAATTGGCAACTGCCCCAATCTATAACTGGCCATTGCAGCAAGGAGCACATGGAAAGAAGAGTCAAGAAGTATCTCAGTGGAATAAGGTTTCCAAAAAGACATGGACTTTTGTCCTAAACATGGAAATGCACTTATGTGTTTTTTATGCCTTTTAGATATTACTGAACCCAAACTTCATATCTCTTTATGGAGCAACATAAAGCCCTGCACTCCTCCAAATACACACACACTTTAAATCAAGCCATAGATTATGTGATTTTCTTTCCTGCAACATGCGGTTGCAGAAAATAAAATCACTTGATTTCCCCATCAACACAGTTAGTGTTGATGGTGGAATCCTTTCCACAGCACTATTGTGTTCTGCCGGCAGGAAGCCTTCGATGGATCCATTTCAGTACAACCAGGCTGCCCATAGATGGATCAAATCTCAAACGATCCCTGCTTAACTGGACAAGATTCAATCCATGTATGACCAGCTTAAATGCATATATAGGATCTGTCTTACCCACCAAAGTGGGACACCTGACTTTTTAATGCTGTAGATTAATAACACAGCTATGCCCCCTGTCTCCAGCCTGTAAATGAACAGTGAAGGAGCAGCAACAAAAGTTGAGATAATCTCTCTGCTCTCTCCTCCAGTTAGCATGTTCTTTGTTATCACTTGCAAATACAGGACATTTGACAGGCCACAACTTGTGCTACAAAATTTGTGGTCAAAACATTGTAATTTGTAAACTTTACGAGTCCTGGGGATTTACCATGTACCCACCATGATTAACCCAAATCTCAAGGCTAATGAACATTGGTAAGCTCTTTACAGAAGTAGTTTCTGTACATGACAGTTATCTGTTACCCTTGGTCCATTGTTGTAAATGGCTCAATAGTGCTCAGCTGTAATTCTTTAGTAACACTGCTAATTTTCCTCTGCTACCAGATAGGAGAACATCTGCATTCATTAGTAACCAACACAGCCATGCACTGTCCACTGAGGAACCCACAGTGGTGAATCAATAGTATGGTCTGCTACTTTAAAGTTCAATTTTCTAATGACGATTATATCCATAAAGGTGCCATATGTTAGAAACACAATAATTAACATTTTATTGAAACGATGACATAAAAACATTAAAAACCAAATTAGATACAATGTTTGGTCTTAAAAAACTTTAAAATGATTCTAAAGGTTGTAATTTTTTTAAAATAACAAACATGTTATACTTACCTGCTCTATGTAATCGTTTTGCACAGAGCAGGCCCAACCTTCTTCTTTTTGGGTCCCCTGCCTAAGGTCCTGGCTCCTTCCACCTGCTAAATGCCACCAATTGCAAGCTATGGGATATGGGGGCACTCAAGCAGACTCGCTCCTAAACTGTGCTCCTGTGAATGGACATTGTCCATTCACACAGAGAGCAGCTTGTCAGCCCCCCTCCCCCTCTCCTCATTGGCTCACTGGCTTTGATTGACAGCTGCTGTGTGAGCCAGTGAGGAGAGTCCCAGGGCATCCAATGATTTCATGCACATCACTGAATTGAGATGAGGCTCGGGTAAGTAAATTGGGGGGGGGGGCTGAGGGAGGAGCTGCAATCAGAATGAATAGAATGCATTAAGGTAAAAAAATTCTTCTGCTTTTAGACTTTGTGTATACTTTATGGGATGTATTTATGAAACATTTGCTGGACAAATAGGGCAAGCATTCACCCAGCCTTAAATTTCTGTCCATATTTTGCATAAAAAAAAAGATTTCCCATGATGGGCAGCTCCATCTAGTTGCTATAATATGGTATTTTTTTAAATGGAGCTGATGATCATATGAAATCACTGTATTAAGCAAAATATGGGCAAAAGACCCGAACGTGTATAATAATGTAAAGTAGTATTCATTGCAGACACCCCTCATTCTGGAAGGCTGGATATATCTATTGTGATCTCCAGTAGCAGCATATAATAAATCCTAGTATGTGATTCTGTCATGTTATACAGAAAACCGTCCTGCAATGTCACACTGACTGACAGAGACTGAATTAACTGCTGTACACGATGCCGTAAAATCTTCCTTTTTGACAATAACACATATAAAATCGAAGCATGTGGACTAAGCTCAGGCATTCTAACTGAACATTTAGTAACTCACATGTACACTACAGACACTTAATACTGAGGCAAAAGTATATTAGAAAAAAGTAACAGATTGCTTCGTACTAAATATAAATTCTTGTTCTTCAGAAGTGGGTTTTTTCTTGCATGAACAAATAGTTGTGTTCAGTGCTGACTTCTGCCACACACTGATTTGTGATGGTTTATATTCTGTTGCATATATTTGCACTGCCATGTTAAAGTAATTAAGTTGCCAGAGGGTACCATTGAGAATTCAGTTGTGACAGGAGGGGGTTAGCAGACAGCACTTCTAGGTGACTGCACTTTGTACCTGCCTGTTTTATTTTCTAAATGTCTTTAAACAGTCCCTGCCAAACCATTAATTTCAACAAACATCTTCAAAATAGATAACATTTGTATTCATTGTATTTTATGTATTCATTGTATTTTATGTATGTTATTAATCCAAAATGCCTTGAGACTGCTGCTAGGCACTATGCCCATCAATGTGATATCAGAAGCCTCAGCAAACTCAACTGACATTTATTTATTTATTTATTTTAGGTACTTATATAGCGCTGTCCATTTAAGCAGCGCTTTACATATATATTGTACGTTCACATCAGTCCCTAACCCTCAAGGGGTGTACAATCTAAGGTCCCTAACTCACATTCATACATACATATACTAGAGCCAATTTAGACAGGATCCAATTAACCTACCAGCATGTCTTTGGAGTGTGGGGAGTGTGGGAGGAAACCGGAGTACCCGGAGGAAACCCATGCAGGCACAGGGAGAACATGCAAACTCTAGGCCAGGAGTGGACTGACAACTCATGGGGCCCCCGGGCAATAGGGGATCATGGGGCCCCTATGTCCTTGCCCAAACTCAAAAAAGCCTATGAAAAAGGTACCAGGGGCATTTCATGGGGCCCCCTACTGACTCCGGGCCCTCGGGCAGTGCCCGAGTTTCCAAATGGTCAGTCCACCCCTGCTCCAGGCAGGAGGTGCCGTGGCTGGGATTTGAACCAACGACCCTTGTACTGTCAGGCAGAAGTGCTAACCATTTAGCCACTGTGCTGCCCATATCTATAGTATTCCCCTTCACTACTCCCCGAGTTGCAACATAAAAGGTTGAACCAACGACCCTAGTACTGTCAGGCGGAAGTGCTAGCCATTTAGCCACTGTGATGCCCATATCTATAGTATTCCCCTTCACTACTCCCTGAGTTGCAACATAAAAGGTTGAACCAACGACCCTAGTACTGTCAGGCGGAAGTGCTAGCCATTTAGCCACTGTGCTGCCCATATCTATAGTATTCCCCTTCACTACTCCCCGAGTTGCAACATAAAAGGTTATGTAGGGAGTTGAGGGGAGGAGTAGAGTTGCTGGGCTGGCACAGACAGTGATTAGACACTCCCGGAAGAGAAAGGTTCTGTGCCATGCAAGGAGGGGAAGGGGTGTGCTAGGGATTTGACTCTTTCCTAAATGGTAAAATTTTCACATTGCAAGTAAAAAAAATATTTACAATGCTTGATTTTTCTGTGTTTTTACCTGAAATGTTCCCACTTTCTGCCTCCCTGTCACTGGGATAGGAAATTTAATTTTTTTTTTCGTAGAGAGTGGAAAGGTTAGAACCCTTGCAGAATTTGATTGCTCTATGTCACCCCTTTAGAGGAAATTCCCTGTACTTTTATCCCTGAGGTATAATGTAAGTTAAACTAATGTGCAGCCTCAAACTTTGTTTTGTAGACAAAGGCATCAGCTTAAGGAGTACCAGGTTTAGGGAGGTATAGCCACCAGAGGTGCTTTGGATCTGAAGCTGTTTTTAGGGATTGTATTGAGCCATTGCATAGCTATTACAGCAGAACCTCTGCTTTATTCTGCTCCTACAGGACGTGTCCCTATCTCTCTGTGGGATACACTTATTTTCCCTAGTTGCGGAATGTTGTCATGTATAAGTTGGTTTTGTTAGGAGATGATCTCCTAATAAAACTAATCAACAGGTAGGATGTACCTGCAGAAGCTTCATTACCCCCCTACAGGGAGCTACAGCCAGGTGTCTTTAGAAATCGAAAAATGTATTTTCTATGATCAAGAGTAGAGATGAGCGAATCGAACATGGCGAAGTGGAATTCGTTTCGAAGATCAGGAAAAATTCGATTCGCGCCGAATCCGAAAATTAGCAAACTTTGGATGCACGAATCGAATTTTCCCAAAAATGGCGGCGACATGTGTGGCGACGGAGCGGGGATCTCTGGGAAGGCGCGCAGACAAGGCGCGCTGACCCATAATGCATTCATTCATGACATGTGATCGCATTAGCCAATCAGCAGCCAGCCAGCCAGCACTGTGTAATGGTGGAGCTATAAATCGCGGCCATCTTAGAATTCTCCATTAGCCTCCGGTCATTCAAGAGAGACAGACCTCTGTGTATTAGGGACAGAGTTAGGGCCACAGAGACTTTAGGGCAACAGAATCGTTACTTAGGGACACAGAATCGTTACTTAGGGACACAGAATCGTTACTCAGGGACACAGAATTGTTACTCAGGGACACAGAATTGTTACTCAGGGACACAGAATCGTTACTCAGGGACAGACACAGAATTGTTACTCAGGGACACAGAATTGTTACTGAGGGACACAGGATCGTTACTCAGGGACACAGAATTGTTACTCAGGGACACAGAATTGTTACTCAGGGACAGACACAGAATTGTTACTCAGGGACACAGAATTGTTACTCAGGGACACAGAATTGTTACTGAGGGACACAGAATCGTTACTCAGGGACACAGAATTGTTACTCAGGGACACAGAATTGTTACTGAGGGACAGAATCGTTACTCAGGGACACAGAATTGTTACTCAGGGACACAGAATTGTTACTCAGGGACACAGAATTGTTACTGAGGGACACAGAATCGTTACTCAGGGACACAGAATTGTTACTCAGGGACACAGAATTGTTACTCAGGGACACAGAATTGTTACTCAGGGACAGACACAGAATTGTTACTCAGGGACACAGAATTGTTACTCAGGGACACAGAATTGTTACTGAGGGACACAGAATCGTTACTCAGGGACACAGAATTGTTACTCAGGGACACAGAATTGTTACTCAGGGACAGACACAGAATTGTTACTCAGGGACACAGAATTGTTACTCAGGGACACAGAATTGTTACTCAGGGACACAGAATCGTTGCTGAGGGACACAGAATCGTTACTGAGGGACACAGAATTGTTACTCAGGGACACAGAATCGTTACTCAGGGACACAGAATTGTTACTCAGGGACACAGAATTGTTACTGAGGGACACAGAATCGTTACTCAGGGACACAGAATTGTTACTCAGGGACACAGAATCGTTACTCAGGGACACAGAATCGTTACTCAGGGACACAGAATTGTTACTGAGGGACACAGAATCGTTACTCAGGGACACAGAATTGTTACTCAGGGACACAGAATTGTTACTCAGGGACACAGAATTGTTACTCAGGGACACAGAATCGTTACTCAGGGACACAGAATTGTTACTCAGGGACACAGAATTGTTACTCAGGGACACAGAATCGTTGAATTAAAGAGTATGTCAGACAACACGCAGTGGAGTGGCAGAGGAGGCAATGTTTCAGGAGCGAGCAGACGTGGCAGCAGAGGAAGGGGTCGAGGCAGCACTAGTCGCAGCCAGAGGCCAGTGCTCCCGGTGTCATCCAGCGGTCGTGTCTCCACCGACAACCCTGCCGTCATCGATTGATTGGCTCGGTCGTCTTCCTCTTCCCAGGTCACCTCTGACACCTACAGCCAACGGTCGGTGGGTACGTCAGACACAACCGTTAGTTGGCATGGCCCGGGAGCAAGCCCACTGAAATCACGTGTCCTCTACCTGCCCCTGTCCTTTGGTGTTCCCTCACCAAGCGAAGTATCGCATGCTGTGGGCTCAGCCCCACTGTACAGTGAGGAAGAGCTAACAGAGGGCGGTCAGGAACGGGGGGAGACATCCGCCTCTTCAGCAGCCAGGCGAAGAAGTACTGGCGAGGAGAGTGGCTCGGTAGCCGGTCTAGAGACAGGTCTGTCTCCTGACCCACACGCAGCCGAGGGGGCGAGTAGTGAGGCGGAGACCCTAATTGATGATGATGAGGCTGATCGCACTTGGCAGCCTCGTCGTCATCAGGCTATTGCTTCCGCATCATCAGGAGAAGAGGGTGCCAGCTTGGCAGCGAGCAAAACAGTCGGTGGGTTGCCCAGGAGGCAGCAGGGTCACAGCAGTGTCAGTGGAGGCAAACGGCCACGGAGTAGAGCACCAGCTCCACTGCAGCCTACCACCACGGCCAGTAGTGGTGCCGGTGTGCACGGAGGAAGTAGCAGTCAGCCAGTGAGGAGTAGCGGGGGCAAAGTTTCCTACTCGGCGGTGTGGCAATTTTTCGTCAAGCCGCCCGAGGAAGTAAACGTAGCCGTATGTCGACTATAAATCCGCCATGAATCATGCCCCAAACATGTTATTATTTTTAACATAGGCCTCTGTATGGCCTTCAATTTAAGCTGCTTACGCTTCGCCACTCTGCCATGGGCCCCTGTACCGCCTCCTCTTGCTGCTGCCAGGTCCAGAGTGTGTCATGGGTCCCTGTACGGCCTCCCATTGCTGCTGTCTCCATCGCCACACTCTGCCATGTGCCACTTTCAGGTCTCCTCACACTGCTGGTGGGTTCCATTTTGTCATAGGGTGCTGGCAGATTACGGGCCTCCCATTGCTGCTGCCAGGCCCGTAATCTGCCATGGGCCCCCGTACCGACTCCTCATGCTGCTGCCAGGCCCGTAATCTGTCATGGGCCCCTGTACCGCCTCCTCATGCTGCTGCCAGGTCCAGAGTGTGTCATGGGTCCCTGTACGGCCTCCCATTGCTGCTGCCAGGCCCGTAATCTGCCATGGGCCCCCGTACCGACTCCTCATGCTGCTGCCAGGCCCGTAATCTGTCATGGGCCCCTGTACCGCCTCCTCATGCTGCTGCCAGGTCCAGAGTGTGTCATGGGTCCCTGTACGGCCTCCCATTGCTGCTGTCTCCATCGCCACACTCTGCCATGTGCCACTTTCAGGTCTCCTCACACTGCTGGTGGGTTCCATTTTGTCATAGGGTGCTGGCAGATTACGGGCCTCCCATTGCTGCTGCCAGGCCCGTAATCTGCCATGGGCCCCCATACCGACTCCTCATGCTGCTGCCAGACCCGTAATCTGTCATGGGCCCCTGTACCGCCTCCTCATGCTGCTGCCAGGTCCAGAGTGTGTCATGGGTCCCTGTACGGCCTCCCATTGCTGCTGCCAGGCCCGTAATCTGCCATGGGCCCCCGTACCGACTCCTCATGCTGCTGCCAGGCCCGTAATCTGTCATGGGCCCCTGTACCGCCTCCTCATGCTGCTGCCAGGTCCAGAGTGTGTCATGGGTCCCTGTATGGCCTCCCATTGCTGCTGTCTCCATCGCCACACTCTGCCATGTGCCACTTTCAGGTCTCCTCACACTGCTGGTGGGTTCCATTTTGTCATAGGGTGCTGTATGGCCTCCCATTGCTGCTGCCAGGCCCGTAATCTGCCATGGGCCCCCGTACCGACTCCTCATGCTGCTGCCAGGCCCGTAATCTGTCATGGGCCCCTGTACTGCCTCCTCATGCTGCTGCCAGGTCCAGAGTGTGTCATGGGTCCCTGTACGGCCTCCCATTGCTGCTGCCAGGCCCGTAATCTGCCATGGGCCCCCGTACCGACTCCTCATGCTGCTGCCAGGCCCGTAATCTGTCATGGGCCCCTGTACCGCCTCCTCATGCTGCTGCCAGGTCCAGAGTGTGTCATGGGTCCCTGTATGGCCTCCCATTGCTGCTGTCTCCATCGCCACACTCTGCCATGTGCCACTTTCAGGTCTCCTCACACTGCTGGTGGGTTCCATTTTGTCATAGGGTGCTGTATGGCCTCCCATTGCTGCTGCCAGGCCCGTAATCTGCCATGGGCCCCCGTACCGACTCCTCATGCTGCTGCCAGGCCCGTAATCTGTCATGGGCCCCTGTACTGCCTCCTCATGCTGCTGTCAGGTCCAGAGTGTGTCATGGGTCCCTGTACAGCCTCCCATTGCTGCTGTCTCCATCGCCACACTCTGCCATATGCCACTTTCAGGTCTCCTCACACTGCTGGTGGGTTCCATTTTGTCATAGGGTGCTGGCAGATTACGGGCCTCCCATTGCTGCTGCCAGGCCCGTAATCTGCCATGGGCCCCCGTACCGACTCCTCATGCTGCTGCCAGGCCCGTAATCTGTCATGGGCCCCTGTACCGCCTCCTCATGCTGCTGCCAGGTCCAGAGTGTGTCATGGGTCCCTGTACGGCCTCCCATTGCTGCTGCCAGGCCCGTAATCTGCCATGGGCCTCCGTACCGACTCCTCATGCTGCTGCCAGGCCCGTAATCTGTCATGGGCCCCTGTACCGCCTCCTCATGCTGCTGCCAGGTCCAGAGTGTGTCATGGGTCCCTGTACGGCCCCCCATTGCTGCTGTCTCCATCGCCACACTCTGCCATGTGCCACTTTCAGGTCTCCTCACACTGCTGGTGGGTTCCATTTTGTCATAGGGTGCTGTATGGCCTCCCATTGCTGCTGCCAGGCCCATAATCTGCCATGGGCCCCCGTACCGACTCCTCATGCTGCTGCCAGGCTCGTAATCTGTCATGGGCCCCTGCACCGCCTCCTCATGCTGCTGCCAGGTCCAGAGTGTGTCATGGGTCCCTGTACGGCCTCCCATTGCTGCTGTCTCCATTGCCACACTCTGCCATGTGCCACTTTCAGGTCTCCTCACACTGCTGGTGGGTTCCATTTTGTCATAGGGTGCTGGCAGATTACGGGCCTCCCATTGCTGCTGCCAGGCCCGTAATCTGCCATGGGCCCCCGTACCAACTCCTCATGCTGCTGCCAGGCCCGTAATCTGTCATGGGCCCCTGTACCGCCTCCTCATGCTGCTGCCAGGTCCAGAGTGTGTCATGGGTCCCTGTACGGCCTCCCATTGCTGCTGTCTCCATCGCCACAGTCTGCCATGTGCCACTTTCAGGTCTCCTCACACTGCTGGTGGGTTCCATTTTGTCATAGGGTGCTGGCAGATTACGGGCCTCCCATTGCTGCTGCCAGGCCCGTAATCTGCCATGGGCCCCCGTACCGACTCCTCATGCTGCTGCCAGGTCCGTAATCTGTCATGGGCCCCTGTACCGCCTCCTCATGCTGCTGCCAGGTCCAGAGTGTGTCATGGGTCCCTGTACGGCCTCCCATTGCTGCTGTCTCCATCGCCACACTGCCATGTGCCACTTTCAGGTCTCCTCACACTGCTGGTGGGTTCCATTTTTTCATAGGGTGCTGTATGGCCTCCCATTGCTGCTGCCTCCACCGCCACACTGTGGCTCCACACTCTGGTTTTGGCCCCGTGACTGCCCAAATGAGTGAAGTGTGCGGTGATTCTAAGATCGACGGCACTCATCTGCATGTCATACTGACTGACAGTATTATTTCTCTTCCCCAGCAGACTCCAAGGGCATTTAAATTAAAGGTACAGTGTTCTGCACTAATATAAAGGCTCTCTGAAGCCTAGAAACACCCTTTTTATAAGTTAAATTCGCAGCGAATATATTCAACTCGAATCGAATTTATTCCGCGAATTCGCCGAATCAGCCAAATCGAATTTTTGAATAATTCGCTCATCTCTAATCAAGAGCTCAAGAACTGCATCTGAAAAATGTCACTTGTCAGTGTCTAGGGTAGTGGTACAAAAGGTAGCAGGGCTCAAGAACTGCATCTGAAAAATGTCACTTGTCAGTGTCTAGGGTAGTGGTACAAAGGTAGCAGGGCTCAAGAACTGCATCTGAAAAATGTCACTTGTCAGTGTCTAGGGTAGTGGTACAAAGGTAGCAGGGCTCAAGAACTGCATCTGAAAAATGTCACTTGTCAGTGTCTAGGGTAGTGGTACAAAAGGTAGCAGGGCTCAAGAACTGCATCTGAAAAATGTCACTTGTCAGTGTCTAGGGTAGTGGTACAAAAGGTAGCAGGGCTCAAGAACTGCATCTGAAAAATGTCACTTGTCAGTGTCTAGGGTAGTGGTACAAAGGTAGATCTTGATGAAGTTTAATGGGGTCTTCTGCTTTCCTTGCTGGGGGACCTGCCTTGTAGCTGTACCCAAATGCTCACCGACCTACCAACGGCAACATATTTAGATCTTTAAATTCTTCTCTTGCAATTTATCTTAGTGAGAGAGGGTTAGGGGTCTAGGAAACCCCAAAACAACAGCAAATATTCCCTCCCCTAAGTAGACTCTAAGTGACCGTTTTAGTTACTATCTTCCAAGATCTCTTGACCTCTGCCACAACCTATTGTAGAACTCTTTATGGTTCTGTCACAGGCTAATGTATCTTTGGCCTCTGGCACAGACCAGGTTAGAACTCTTCAGATCTCTTTCAGAGGCCAGTTTACAGCACCCTTAGCCCAAATGCATAGCTAGAGAAAACAAAACTTTCCTGGCTCTGACTTCCTCCTGTAGGCAAAAGACCTGGGAGGCAAAGACTGGACCCCTCTCAGCTAGACCTTCCCCAGGCAGCAGCCTGGGAGGCAAGGACTGGACCCTTCACATACACATAACCTGTAAAGCAGAACCTGGCAAGGTAGCAATATCCTAGAATCTTTCTCCAAATATTTATCCTCTTTCCAAACCCAAATAACTGGCGTAACTTCGGTAGTAATTGGACATAATAAATATTCATAACATAATACATTGTATCTTCTCACTGTATTGATAGGAGAACACCCCAGAAGCAGACAGAAGGAAACAATGTCCTTGGGTGTAGGAGAATCCCAATCCTGATAAACCCAGATAACATAAACAAAGCTCACAAACTGACCACAGACCAGCTGCAAACACTAAATGTAGAGAGGGATACTCCTGCTTACTTTTCTAGGATGTTAAGTGTGGTATCTAAATTGGGGCCATTCTAAGATATCGTACAGTATGCTGATATTTAATGTTGTTGCGGTCTAGAGTCAGGCTATGAGTCCAGTAGTAATAGCAGTAGAGAGGCTCCCAACAACCAGCAGGACAGGTATAAAAGCTGGTCACCCTGGCAGATGATGTGGGCTTACCTAAGGTGCGGGGTTTAAGTACTAACTGGTATTCACCAGAGCTCTTGATGGTGAAGATGGGTTAGTACCAGGTTGCAGTCCTCAGGATCACCCCACCAGGAGGTGAGCAAGCTGGGGTCCAGTAGCAGATATAGCAGATAGGGATCAAGAAGAAGTGTAGTCAGTAAATAAGCCAAAGGTTGGTAACAAGTGGTTGCAGACTGGGATCAAGCAGAATCATAGTCAAGAACCAAGCCAAAGGTCGCTAATGATTGGTAGCAAAGATACATATGGAAGTGTGAGTAACAAGAGCGAGATATTGGCAGGAGAGAGCACAATAATCTGGCAAACAGTAAGTGCAGAGACATAGCTTAAATCAGGATGTTCATGGGAGGAGCAATGAGTTCAAGGTTCACGAAAAACAAGGTACAAGGTAAGATTGTCCATAGGATCAGAAACAAGCTATTCAGCATCTCTGGTGGCCCAGAAAGAAGAGTTACTGCCAAACACAGAGATCCCAGGTTCAGATCCAGACCCTGACAAATGTCTTGTTTATTGATGAAGCCCAAGAAGACAGTTCATAAATAGAAAGTGGGGGAGTAATTATTTGCCTCGCCCACTTATGGGAACGTGACAGACCTAAATTGATAAAAAATGTTTTGCATAGCAACTGACTTGTTTTGAATACTTGCCTGTAATTGGTGTAAGAAGAGGTCACATGTGCCCAATGGTTTCAGCACGAACTGCAGGTACCTATTTAAACAAAAAGGAGAGTGCATTAGCTGTCAGTCAGTGGTTAGCATCTGTAGAAAAAAACTTTTCTTCTTTTCTACCCATGTCGTGGTCCTTATTGTGTGGTTTTTGTCCCTTTCCTCTGAAAGGGGACAGTTCTTTGTCACACTTATTATCACTGGAGCTGTAATGGACGAGTATATATATTAATATATGAATGTGAAGATATATTTTGACTGGATTGAATTGGTTATGTTAAGAGATCAAATTTTTGGTGTTATGTAATTAATTGCTGTATTAGTAATATTTTTTCTATTACCAAGAATAAAGGGCTGCAACCATTTCAATCCAAAGAAGTCTTGTATAGTGTTATTATTAATTATCCTAATTGTTGGTAATTTGGATTCTGTCTATGGTCCCATAAGTGTATTCCATTCCTTGACTCTTTAATTGATTTGACCAAAAGCAATAGAGCTTTAGTTTAACAGCACTAGTCCATGTCCACTTAGGAATCAATAAATTTTTTACTCTAAATGCATTCTCATGCAATCCAAGTTATATGTCTTACTGCAGGGCAACAGACAAGTATGAATAGACAAAAAAAAGTGAAGAAAGTCTGCTAAAACATTTTAAGGACCCGTTCACAACTATATGCACATTAATCTATGCATTACAGCAAAACACAGGTTTTCACTTTGTATCATCACAGTGCATGGCCTTGTATGCATTGCAGTGCAATTTTTTTAGATGGCACCCCAACCCCTATGTACAGTAGAAAGCAACAAACCTTGTCAAAAATGTGTTTTATTGTGCGGTATGGTGCTCTGTCACTTCAAAATGAATGGGCTGTCTTAATGTAGCATGCCATAAACCCGTAAATGTGTGGGTGTTGACGCAGTGTATAGTATGAATGGACCCCAATGCAGCAAAAAAGAGCTTAGTCTTCCCAATGCAGCACACTGCAACAAATGTGCATTCCGGTCTATGTGTTGTGGTGTTTTGAAGAGTCAGGAGTGTTGTTCACTACATTGACATGCATTGGGTGTTCATTAGAAATTAGTATGGTGCCCTTTTAAATTCACGAATATAAGGAGTGTTGACAAAGAACATTAAGTCCGGACACTTTCGCCCCCTTCCTGTCCAGGCCAATTTTCATCATTCAGTGCTATCACACTTTGAATGATAATTGCGCGGTCATGCCACACTGTACCCATATAACTTTTTTTGCATTTTTTTGAGACAGATGAAACTTTATTTTGGTGGTATTTATTCACCACTGGGATTATTATTTTTTTTTTCCTATATAAATGAAAAAGTCCCAAATTTCTGAAAAAAAGTGTTTTTCTTAGAAAATTTTGCATAAATAATCTTTCTTCATAAATGTTGGCCATAATGTATTCAGTTATCTTTTTAGTAAAAAAAAAATAACCCAAATTAGTTTAAAACAAAAAATTATAATTGTTCAAAATTTTTTACAATTTTATTTAATTTTTTTACATTATTATTTATGTTTTTTTTTTTACATACTGTCACTCTAGCAGTACAGTGTCACCATAGTGACACTGTACTACTTGTGGGGGGTGATGAAGATTTTTTTTTTTTAGCCCATAAAGGCTGTAAAAGCAATAATTTCACCTTCACTCTGGCTGCATTCTTGCAGCCATTGAGAAATACTGTGAGAGCTGTGATTGGTCACAGCTTGTCACATGGTACAAGGCTGTTGTGAATAGCCGTGTACCACGTGATCATTCACAGATTTCACTAGTAGTAAGCAATGACGTCAAGAAGTGACATCTTGATTACTACTATTTATGTGATCACTGATTGGCCAATCAGTGAGCACATGATCAGGACCTCACACAGAGGTCCTGTATAGCGATCAGTGTTCTGCTGTGTCCTACGGACCACGCTCTCCCAGGGAGCACGCACAAGCAAGGAAGCTGGAGGACGTTTATAAACTACCCCCTGTTCCCGTCCAGCCATTTGTGTACATGGGCCACATGGGAAGTGGTTAAAAGAGGCATGCATGGATATGAGGCTGTTCTGAAAGATTTTGTTCTTCAAGGCCATGTACACAGTCGCTAGAATAGAGCAGTTCATTTTTATGCATAAGCTTCGCAACTCCTGTGTGCATTTCAATTTCACTTTACTTTTTCTACTACTATCTGGTATCTTAATCATGGTATCTAGTCTTTATGATGGAAGTATAGGAAATTGCATTCATCTCCTGATCTGTACTGTGTACCTCTCCACCTCTCTGCTCTGCCTTTTCTACTTATTGGGAGCTGTTATTTTCCTTTCTTTCTGTCCATCAGACTTCATATTCCCTTTTTCACAACCTTGCTCTCTCCCTCCTTCACCGAAGTGAAAAATGTTTGAGATATTCCAAGGCGACATAATAGGCATCGTGTCCGTTACCATGACAACCGCTGAGCAGGTGAGAAAAGGCAGTGGCCTAAACTGAGCAATGCAGCAGCTCTTGATATTGTGTTAAAGGGACACTATTATACAAAACTAAAAAAAAGGCATATTTATTATTATTATACAGTATTTATACAGCGCCAACAGTTTGCTCAGCGCTTTACAATATAACGGGAGACAATACAGCAACAATACAGTTCAATACAAGAGGATTAGGAGGGACTGATCCTGGGAGCTTACAATCTAAGAGATATTTAACAATAAACACATATTCTTCTTAATTTCTGTATGTTTGTTTTTCATATTATTGTGTGCTAAGTGATTTATTTGTCGTGCACATGTAGACATGTGATCAGAGCAAAAATATTTTAGAGCAATATTGTGTTAAAGGGACACTACTATAAAAAAAATTGAAAGGGCATATTTAGCAATAAATACATATTCTTATTAACCGCTTTAGATATACTGCTACAGGGTGGCACCTGTGTGCAGGATCACGTATATATACGTCATTTTGCATTTCCAGGTAGGGGGTGCGCGCCCTACCCGCGCCACCATTAGCGGCTGCGGATGTCAATCACTGGGTCCTGCCCAGTAATTACCCGCTGGCACCCAGTGATTACTGAGCATCTCCGACGGGGAGGAAGATTGTTTTCTTGACAAACAATCTTCTTCCCTGTCAGCTCGAGCACACTGCTCGGGATGGCTGTGCAGAGTGCAGCCATCCTGATCAGTGTGCTTACAGTGAAGAACACACCCCCTGCCCCTAGTAAAACACTCCCAGCTCACAGTTAACCCTTTGATCGCCCCTCACATTAACCCATCCCTTCCCAGTGTCATTAGTACAGCGTCAGCGCTTTTTTTAGCACTGATCACTGCATTGGTGTCACTGGGGTGTCAGTGACACCAAGTTAGTCCCCCCCAGTGTAAGAATGTCCGCTGCAGTCCAGCTAAAAGTCACTGATTGCGGCCATTACTAGTAGAAAAAAAATACCATTATCTTTACTGCCATTTGTAAATGCTATAACTTTCATGTAAACCAAATAATTTACATGGATTGGGATTTTTTGTAGCAAAGATTTGTAGCAGAATACATTTTGGCCTAAATTTATACCGAAATTTGATTTTTTATTTTTGTTACCGGCCATGTTTAATAGCAAAAAGTCCAAAATATAATTTTTTTTTTTTCTCAAAATTGTCGATCTTTTTTTGCTTATAGTGAAAAAAATAAAAAATTCACAGGTGAACAAATACCACCAAAAGAAGGCATGATTTGTGGTAAAAAAATTTCATTTGGGTGCAGCATTGCATGACCACACAATTGTCAGTCAAAGTAATGCAGCGCTGTAACGCAATAAATGGCCTGGTCATGAAGGGGGGTAAATCCTCAACAGGGCAAGTGGTTAATGTCTGCATGTTTGTTTTGTTATATATATTATTGTGTGCTAAGGGATTTATTTGTGGTGCACATGTAGACATGTGATCAGAGCAAAATGATGTTAGAGCAATATTGTTTTAAGGGACACAAAAAATTGAAAGGGCATATGTAGTAATAAATATATTTTCTTATTAATGTCTGCATGTTTTTTGTTTTTTTTTATATTATTGTGTGCTAAGCGATTTATTTGTCGTCAGGGGTGGACTGACAACTCATGAGGCCCCTGGACAATAGGGGATCATGGGGCCCCTGTGTCCTTGCCCAAACTCAAAAAAGCCTATGAAAAAGGTACCAGGGGCATCTCATGGGGCCCCCTACTGACCCCAGGCCCTCGGGCAGTGCCCGAGTTTCCAAATGGTCAGTCCCCCTGTTTGTAGTGCACATGTAGACACGTAATCACGGCAAGATGTTATCCATATTCAACTAATTGATTTATTTCAGAACAATCTTAATATGTGGTTGCTGTGAAACAAAATTGCCCTTTGACACACACTATTGTTTTTTTTTGCATTAAATAGAAAATTAATAACTGGGATGCCACTTAAGTAAAGTAAGGTGATACTAAAGGTAATTAAAAAATAACAAACATGTCTATACTTACCTGCTCTGTGCAGTAGTTTTGCACAGAGCAGCCCTGATCTTCCTCTTCTCGGGTCCCCTGCTGGCGCTCCTGGCTTGCCCCCCTCTGCTGAGTGCCACTATAGTAAGCAGCTTGCTGTCGTAGGGCTCGCTACTGAGGAACACTGTGTGTCTATAGACACACAGAGCACAGCTCAGTCCCAACCCCCCTGCTCCCTTCTCACTTGCTGTGATTGACAGCATCAGGAGCCAATAGCCCTGAGCCAGTGAGGAGAGAGAGAGCCAGGAGAGCCTCTGCTCTCATGCACATCACTGGATCGAGATCAGGCTCAGGTAACTATTACAGTGGCCTTGGGGGAGGACATGCATATTTTTTGCCATGCATCGGAAGTATAAAGGCAAAAACCTTCAGCCTTTAAAACTACTGTAAATAATGAGTTTCACATGAAAACTTGCTTTGCCTCTTATAATGCAGTCTATGCACGCTATGCAGAGCTGAGAAGAAGGAAAATACTATTCATTATGAACAAGAAAGAACACAATACTAGAAATCTAGTCCTACAGGCACTGTATAGCTAATACCTGTAGCTCTATAAACCCTGGAAGCTGGAACGTCAAACAACAATGCTTTGAGTTTTATTATCACAGATCCTGGATAGCATATAATACTTACTAATGTGTGTTGTTCGCCCATGCTACAATGAGTGTTAAGTGCTGGTTTACGTTAGTGAAACTTTTGCTGGTACTTGAGTCGCACAGAATAGTATGACATGGGAAATCACATTATTCAGTGGTACCCATTCAAATCATTGCAGCTCAGCCCTGTGTGATTTGAAAAAGGTTCATGTGCTACTTTGGTGTGATTTACATTGTGACTTGGCTCCGTAGAATATGCAAAAAAGCAGCCATGTTAGATCAAAGTCGCATCAAAGTTGCACTACATATTCATATATTCATATATTGGAAATTGAGGCAAAATAGCATCACAGCAGAACCTAGCCTAACAATGCATTGCAGAATTGTATGTTTTTTTCTCTTATTTTATAGAAAATGTACAAACCTTATTCAACTCTATGCGCAACAGCACACTCTGATGAGCTGTCACACATTGTAATGTGTTGTGCATTTCACTGCATAAAAATGCAGACATGCTGCAATTTTGTTCAATGCACATTAACACACTTGTATGGTATGAGCTCTTGGTGTCCTTCAATTGAGCCTACATTGATCTAGCTGAACAACCCCTTAGACAGCCCATACGTTCATCTTTTCTTTTTTTTTCAGCCAGACCATTGATCCAATTCCCCCATCCACACACTCAATGTCAATGGAGAAATAACTCCCTATGTACTACTGGGTTCTGATGGTGGGAGGACTTCCCCACCATCAGAACACACTAATCAGTGTTGCTGGTCATAGCGGATGACACTGATCTGTCAGGAAAAACTTGACAGACTGGTTGTACAGAAGTCCATCTGTTGATCGCCTCCTGTACAACCAAGGTGCCCATAGATGGATCAAAATTTAGCCAGTCCCAGCAGAACTGGCAAAAATTTAAATCCATGTATGTCTGCCTTTAGTACCATAGACATTGGATTGCAATGTAGGGACTTAGTTTAGAAAAATAGGCTGATAGATACAACTGATAGATAACTCAAAGGACAATTAACCGGTTCCCGCCTGGCCTATGGCCGAATGGCGGCCGGCAAAAACCCTTGTCTCTCTGAGTGGACACCATATGGCGTCCTTTCAGGCATGCGCAGTTTGCATGCCAGCAGAGCCACGCAGTGGCGCTATCTGTCCCTGGCCGTGTACCTCGGACACTGCCGATGACAGATCTGTGTACTGGCCCTGTTGCCAGTACCATGTGACCTGCTGTGACCAATCACAGCAGGTCACATGACAGTTGTATACAATGGATGGCTTCCTATTGTGCCATCCATTGTATACAAGTGTGGCTAGCTGTGAATGGTCACAGCGGTCACATGCACAAGCTGGACCAATCACAGCCCAGCTGTGTCATGTGATTAGCTGTGGCCAAATCACAGTTAAGAAAAAAAAAATCCTGAATGAATCGATTTCATTCAGGTAAATGCTTGCTTATAGCAAAGTAATTCTTTGCTATAAGCAAATTGTGTAAAAAAAAAAAAATATATATATATATATATAGATCACTTCCCCAAAGTAGTACAATGTTACTATGGTAACATTATACTACTTTGGTCATAGTGAAATATGAAAAACAAATCTTAAAAAAAGAGAAAAAAAAATGTAATAAAAAATAATTTTAAAAAAAATTAAAAGAGATTATCAATTTTTTTTTTTCGTACTGTCACCAGTCAGTGTCCCTGATCACCGCCATGCCAGTTATATGATGACACTGTACTGCACTGATGACAGTATGTAAAAAAAAATAAAATAGTGAAAATCATTTTATTTCTTCATTTCCGAAAAATTATGACAAAAAAATTACAACTTAAAAAAACTCGCCATGCCTGTAATGAAAAACGTTGGACTGTCTACTTTGCAAAAAGGGGTCATTTGGGGGATATCTGTACTGTTCTGACATTCTTGGAATTAGATTGGCTGTCAGTACATCAGGATTGATCAATATTCAGATATATACCATAGTTTGTGAACTCTATAACTTTCCTACAGACTAAATAATAAATACTAATTTGGGTTATTTTCACAAAAGACATGTAGCAGAATACATTTTGGCCTAAATTTATGAAGATTACAATTATTTATTTGCAAATTTTTATAACAGAAACAAAGAAAAACATGGGTTTTTTTTTCAAAATTTAGCAAAAAATAATAAGCCCAGCGGTGATTAAATACCAACAAAAGAAAGCTCTAGTTGTGAGAAGAAAATGATACAAATTTAGTTTGGGTACAATGTTGTATGACCGCGCAATTGTCATTCAAAGTGTGAGAGTGCTGAAACCTGAAAAATGGCCTGGGTAGGAAGGGGGTAAAAGTGCCCGGTATGGAAGTGGTTAAACCCAAGATCAAACATGTAATATATCAGTTTGCCAGTCTTTTGATGTGGTGCTTGCATTAGTTTGTTATTCTCATACAAAGTAAAAAAAAAAAATGGAAGAAAATCCTAATAAAAAGAAAAGAATACAAATGCAGTCATCACCTCTAAGGAAGAGTAAGCTTCAATATATTACATTTTTGGTGTTGGGTTTAGATACATAAATGCCTAAAAATGAACGGGAACATTTTATAAAGCTTCTACAGTCAAATTACCATCCTATACTAACAGACATAGTAGTCTCTTTTCAGCCTGTGGAAGGTATAAATATATCTATTCTTTGGTTCTTTAGTGTTTTAGTACGTGAAGTGCAGCACTTGTCAAAGAAATCTATCTACTCGGTGGACAAACTAAGATGATATAAAAATACATACACATGGATACCTGACAAGTACAAGCACCACTGAAATAAAAGGCCAGCCAGTTACCAAAAACAAGTCTGTAGCTTCTAAAACGCACTTTTCAAGTATGCAGAAAAACGTCTGCTACTCTGTGTTTACTTTTTTCCTTTTGCTATACATTTGCTCAAAAATGTTTTAGGGCCAGTTCACACCAGAACGCAGCATGGGAACCCACAGTTTTCCACACCACATTTAAAATGTTCTGTACTTGCGATCTGCAGTGGGTGTCATTGCAATGCTAACAAACCCCAAACACAGGTTGCAAAGACAGTGCGTTTACCTGCATCGAATCGCATGGCACAAAAGTACTATACGATCCGCTTGCTCTGTATTTTTAAAGGTGTGCATGCACTACTTTTGCTGCTGAAAATGAATGAGCTGAAATCGTACTGCACCCGGTTCACATGTAAATTGCACAGAAACGTACGGCGCATTCCTGTGTGGCTCATGGTGTGAACTGGCCCTTAAAACAGAACTTCAAGCAGATTTAATTATTCATGTTTTAACCAAGTTTGTATTCATCCATAAAAAGCCTACATCTGTCTTTATTACATTTCCATTATACCATGAGCAGCCTGGTTAAGCTCTATTCCTTTGCAGAGAAAGGCTAACCTAACCAAAATTTTAGTGAGCTCCACTGTTCAACTTATAATGCATACCAACCAGGGGTGGACTGACAACTCATGGGGCCCCCAGGCAATAGGGCATCATGGGGCACTGGTGTCCTCACCCACACTCAAACCACACCCAAAAAAGCCTATGAAAAAGGTACCAGGGGCATCTCATGGGAGGTCCTTGGGCAGTGCCTGAGTGTCCGAATGGTCAGTCCACCCCTGATACCAACATCCCATGTATTACAAACTTTCCAACCAAAATGACAAAAGCAATTGTAAATTTGTTTCAATGTTGTTAAAAAGTATATCATTTTATTTCAGAATAAATAATAAAATGTTTATAGAAAGCAAGGCTGATTTCATTATAGCAGATTCATGATGACATTAAGAACAACCTCCATATCTGTCCATCCCCATATATATCAGATATATACAGGGGCGGACTGACAACTCATGGGGTCCCGGGCAATCGGGGATCATGGGGCCCCTGTGTCCTTGCCCAAACTCAAAAAAGCCTAAGAAAAAAGTACCAGGGGCATCTCATAGGGCCCCCGACTGACCCCGGGCCCTCGGGCAGTGCCCAAGTTTCCAAATGGTCAGTCCGCCCCTGCAAATATATCTAGTATTTCAAAATAACATGTAACATTTATGATATCATTCTTTAAATGTTACATTTTTAAATACTAGGTAATAATAGAAGATGATATCATAGTTGTTGCATGGCATTTTTAAATATTAGATATATAGGTGATATTTATGGAGATGAGGAGTTAAGGAGGGTGTACTTAATGATTTCATGGATAAGCTATATTGAAATCAGCCTTGCTTTCGATAAACATTTTAAAAACGTATTCTGAAATACAATTATATTATTTATAACAATATACAAATATTGTAGTTTATGAGTACCTTACAGTTAAAGTGTTACTAAACCCTGGACCCTGCATTCACTATATATGGGCTCCCACAGAACACAGAACATGGAAATGCAATTATTTTAGTAAATACAAAGTGCCAAATATTTTTTCTCATCAGCAGTATATAGCAGTCTTGTGACTTCTACAGTGTCCGGCTGAGCACTGGTTAATCTTGGAGGAGTTTTTATTCTCCTGTGACTGTCCTTTGAGGCTGCATGACCTCTATTCTGCAGCGTTCTAGTTCAATAACGCACAGTATTAATACTTCCTCTGTCTGGACAGTGCTGATCACATGCACCCCCCCCCTCCAAAAAAAACTCTAACAATACACATCAAACTGAGCATGTGCAGAGTTTCTCCTAGGGTTCTGTACTATCAGCAGATGGATTGCAGACTGTGGAAAAGGGGAGGATCAGAGAAGACAGGATCAAACAGTCTTTTTATACAATGCAGAGGATTAACCCCTTAGGTTCCACAGTGAGTATAACAAACATGCTTTATTGCATACACAGACTGATTTTACTGTTGTGGGTTTAATAACACTTTAATGTTGTCCTAAAGCATGGAGTTTTTTTTACCTTAATGAATTCTCTGCATTAAGTTAAAAAACCTTCTGTGTGCTGCTCTCCTTCAGCCCTCTTATACTTTCCTAAGCCTGATTTCGATCCAGCGCTGTGCATGAGAGCAGCGGCTCTCTCTACTCTCTCCCTCTTTATTGATACAAAAACAGCAGCAGAAGCCATTGGCTTCTGTTGTCAATCACAGCCAGTGAGGAGGGAGCAGAGGAGGGGGCGAGATGCACTCTGTGCATCTATGGACACACAGAGCACGGCTCAGGAGCGAGGACACACGAGTGTCCCTATAGCATGCTATGGGAGCACTCAGCGGTGGGGAGAAATGGACAGCACTGGCTGGGGACCCCAGAAAAGGCAGTTCAAAGCTGCTCTGTGCCAGGGGCGGACAGACCATTTGGAAACTCGGGCACTGCCCGAGGGCCCAGGGTCTGTAGGGGGCCCCATGAGATGCCCCTGGTGCCCTTTTCATAGGCTTTTTTGAGTTCGGGCAAGGACACAGGGGCCCCATGATCCCCTATTGCCTAGGGGCCCCATGAGTTTTCAGTCCGCCCCTGCTCTGTGCAAAACCATTGCACAGAGCAGGTACGCACAGGGGCGGACTGACCATTTGGAAACTTGGGCACTGCCCGAGGGCCTGGGGTCAGTAGGGGGCCCCATGAGATGCCCCTGGTACCTTTTTCATAGGCTTTTTTGAGTTTGGGCAAGGACACAGGGGCCCCATGGTCCCCTATTGCCAATGAGTTGTCAGTCCGCCCCTGGGTACGTATAACATGTTTGTTATTTTGAAAACAAAAAAAACTGGACCCTTTACAATCACTTTAAACTAGCACTCAGTGCTTGATGTTAGGAGGGAAAGCAGAGAGAGTGGAGTAATGACTCCATCGGTTTGCAGATGCTCTTTTATTTCCCAATCAGCAGACTGGGGTTGAGGCTTAACGTCACTTGTCTATACTGTGTGGCAGAGGTTTTATGATTACAAGACTGGCTGAACTGAATTCCAAATTTTTTCAAAGGTAAATCAATTCACATATATTTATTTAATCTATGTATCTACTTGCCTGAAGTTTAGCTTTAAGTCAAGAAGCCGCAGGTTTGTATCCCATGACCTCTTCTAACATACTACAGATGATAAAGGAATAGAAGTCACAAAAGATACAGAAAGAAATTGAATCACTTAATAGTGAAACTTGGAAGCATCTTCCACAACATCTTCATAGCTGTAAGCTTCAGAATAAAATCTAATCTGGCCGCAGACAATGTAATAAAGTCTTTCACTGCACAGTGTGCCTGGAGTGCTATATTTCCACATGCTAAGTGATCCAAGCTTTATATGAAACATAGCAAGACCTATTTTTTTTCTGCATCCACTAAGCAGACCAGTGTTCCGTTTTTCAGTCTTCTACCTCTCCCAAATCTTCACATCATGTTTATGTATTTCCTCTACAAAAAAAAAAAAAAAAAAATCTAGACTGAGAAAATATATTTGCTTTGTGCAAAGGGTTTATTTTTTTTTATTACACAGTATGCTTCTGTACATAGAAATTTATTTTTACCCCTATCTAAAAATAACATATTGACAGTACACAGCAATACAGAAATTTCAAGCCTACATATAGCCCAGGTTTTTTTTTTTTTACGTTTTGGATAGAGGGGGGGGGGGAGCGGTTAAACAGATTATTTCTTTGCTGTCTGTGTACCGTTGGGGAAATTGCAACCTAACCTCCTAGCACAACTATAATAATATAAAATTGTATTTACTTTGAACACTTTTTTCTATCTAATTTGATTTACATTAAGATCTGACAGTTAAAAAGCTTTATACTAGAAAAAACAAACAAATCTGCATTAAATTAGTTCAGTATAATGTATAATATTTATGAATAATGAAGCAACAGCAAATGTATATTTCATCTTAAAGTAAAAGAAGATATAGAAACCAAGTATGCTTCATGTTTGATTCATGCACCATTACTTATAATGCTGCATTAATAAATTGGTACGATATGCAGAAAAAAAAGATCAAATTAGGTCTCGGTGGAGCACAATTGGCACTGAATAAACTGCATTAAAAAAGAAAGAGGTGTGTGTATTAATCTTTTTCCCACGCAAGTGGAATCATAAAGTGAAGAAACGATAGTAAATAAACCAGCAGCGTTCTAGTTCAATAACGCACAGTATTAATACTTCTTTTGTACACAAACAGTTTTCAAGCACCTGCGATAAACATAATTCACTCCATGCTCATTTATCCCGCGCCCGCCTCCTACCCACCACGCATCTTGTACCTTGTTCTGCTCTTACTCGCACTTTGCTTTCCCTTCTTCTCCACCTCATTAAAGAGAAATAATGCCCCTGAAAATCGGACTGGAGAGATAATGAATAAAAACAGAGACAAGAAATCATTACTTGCAAAAGATCCGCTTTGTTAAATGAAATAAACAAGAAGTTAATTATTTGGACATAGGGTAATTAAAGTGGGTGAGGGCTAATTGGCCCCAGAGCCTGGACTGCTGCGCTGACAAGATCCTCTGTGATTTTCTTCTTTGCTCATCATCCTGCTGGGAGGGGACCCGCCGCCTCTGAATCTGTTTGTCATTGGTGGTGTGCGGGTTAGTTATTGGCCTTGCTGAAAGACTACACATTTCCCTTACACTGTAATCGATACATCTACTACATCATGGAGTGCTGGGGAAAGCAGAGGACAGTAACGCTGTACTAAACAAATAGATAACATACTACACAAGGCAGCAGGCCAGCAAGAGCTCTGTCTCTCTGCCTAATTCAATGTGGTCTACAAAAACCTACAAAAGAGCTCTTATAGACTGGTTTTTCCAAGAAGTATCCTTACACTAGAAATGTTTATTTTATTATTACTATCATTATTAATAATATTATTATCAGCACCTGCTGCTTACATCCTGTTAGGCTTGATATTACTCCATGAGGGTATCACGTGGTCTGGAATGGAGAAATAAAGTTGGACACACTGGATTGAAATATTTTGGTGGATCACTCATATTTGGACATTCATTTTTGGACTATTTGTTTATATTTATATTGTTTGGTATTTTGGTTTAGGGTTTTGAGTTTCTTAAAAAGAAAATGTTTTAGTAGTATTTTGCTTTCCAGGGTGAAAGTGTGACTTTTCTTGGGGGTGGTTATAGTGAGAGTTTTTATTTAGTTATTTTATTTATTTATTTAGAAATTGCCGATTGCTTTATTGTTTATTATCAGCACCGTTATTGTTGTTGGTATTATTATTATCAATAATATTAACCACTTGCCCTCTAGAGAATTTACCCCCTTTCCTGACCAGGCCATTTTTTGCATTATGGTGCTGCGTTGTTTTAACTGACAATTGTGCGGTCATGCAATTTTCGCTATAAAAAAAGAACAATTTTGAGAAAAAACAATATTTTTGACTTTTTGCTATTAAACATGTCCAGTATAAAAATTTAATAAGAATATTTATTTATTGCTAAATACGCCCTTTAAATTTTTTATAGTAGTAGTATAGTAGAACACAATATTGTTCTAACATAATGTTGCTCTGTCTACACATGCACCACAAATAAATCGCTTAGCACACAATAATATAAAAAACAAATAAACATGCAGAAATTAATAAGAATATGTAATATGTAATATATATATATAAGATTGTAAGCTCCTTGCCCTCCTAAGGATGTACCCCCCCTTCCTGACCAGACAATTTTTTGCATTATGGTGCTGCGTTATTTTAACTGACAATTGCGCATTCATGCAACACTGAAACCAAATGAAATGTATGTCCTTTTGTTTCCCCACAAATAGAGCTTTCGTTTGGTCGTATTTAATCACATGTGCGTTTTTTAGTTTTTGCTCTATAAAAAAGAAAGCCCGACAATTTTGAGGAAAAAAAAACGATATTTTTGACTTTTTGCTATTAAACATGTCCAGTAAAAAATGTAATAAGAATATGTATTTATTGCTAAATATTCCCTTTCAATTTTTTATAGTAGTGTCCCTTTAACACAATATTGCTCTAACATAATTTTGCTCTGATCACATGTCTACATGTACACCACAAATAAATCGCTTAGCACACAATAGATATAAAAAAAACAAACATGCAGACATTAATCACTTGCCCTCCTGAGGATTAACCCCCTTCCTGACCAGGCAATTTTTTGCATTATGGTGCTGCGTTATTTTAACTGACAATTCTGCGGTCATGCAACACTGAAACCAAATGAAATTTACATCCTTTTGTTTCCCCACAAATAAAGCTTTCTTTTGGTGGTATTTAATCGCCTGTGCATTTTTTATTTTTTGTGCTATAAAAAAGAAAGACCAACAATTTTGAGAATAACAAAACAATATTTTTGACTTTTTGCTATTAAACATGCCCAGTAAAAAAATTTAAGAATATGTATTTATTGCTAAATATGCCCTTTCAAATTTTTATAGTAGTGTCCCTTTAACACAATATTGTTCTAACATAATGTTGCTCTGATCACATGTCTACATGTACACCACAAATAAATCACTTAGCGCACATTAATATAAAAAACAAAATATGCAGATATTAATAAGAATATGTATTTATTGCTAAATATCTCTTAGATTGTAAGCTCCTTGCCCTCCTGAGGATTTACCCCCATTTATGACCAGGCAATTCTTTGCGTTACAACACTGCATTACTTTACCTGACAATTGCGCGGTCATGCAATGCTGCGCTGCAATTAAATTTACATCCTTTTTTTCCCGCAAATTGAGCTTTCTTTTGGTGGTATTTGATCGCCTGTGCGGTTTTTATTTTTTGTGCTACAAGCAAAAAAAGACCGACAATTTTGAGAAAAAAAACTATATTTTTGACTTTTTGCTATTAAACATGTCCAGTAAAAAAATAAAAAAATCTAATTTTGGCATAAATTTAGGCCAAAATGTATTCTGCTACATGTCTTTGCTAAAAAAAAATCCCAATACATGTAAATTAATTGGTTTATGTGAAAGTTATAGCGTTTACAAATGGCAGTATATACACTGGGATTTTTTTAGTTTTTATTTTACTAGTAATGGCAGTGATCAGCAACTTATAGCAGAACTGCGGGACTGTGGCGGGCATTCTGACACTGGGGGGGGGGACTGACTTGGTGTCACTGACATCCCCAGTGACACCAATATAGTAACCAATGCTAATAAAAAAAGCACTGACACTGTACTAATGACACTGGGCAGGAAGGGGTTAGCATATGGGGCAAACTGTGTGCTATGTGCCGTTTTACATTATGTGCTGTGTTAGTGCTTCACTGTAAGCACACTGCTTTGCATGGCTGTGCTATGCACAGCCATGCAAAGCAGTGTGCAGGAGCTGACAGGGGAGATAACTGTATTGTTTACAAACAGCTCTCCCCGCCTGAAGGAGATGCTTGGCAATCACCGGGCACTGGCAAGTAATCACCGGTCAGGACCCGTTGATTGACAGCCGAGGCCGCGAATGGCGGCGGTTGGTAGGGAATGCGCATGTCTTGCATGTGCCCCCTACCCAGAACTGCAAAATTATATATATATATATATATATACATACACATACACACACACACACACACACACACACACACACGATTTTGCACACCTGTGCCATCCTGTAGCAGTACTTCTGCTACAGGGTGGACAGGAAGCAGTTAATACCACGTCACACATTTTGGTGCATCGAATGTTAGACTTGTTCCTGGATATATTTGACACTGCTGACTCCAAACCTGGCATCAATGTTTCCCTATCAGCTCTAGTTTATGAAATACAGCATAAATGCCATATATCACTTTTCACTTTGGTCGCCCATCAAAAATCGGAATATTTTAATGTATTTTTTTTTTAAATGGTAACTCCACTTTAATGGAAAAAAAAATTAGCAAATAAAAAAAAATACTATAGCAGATAGAATTGCAACACACATATTGTAATTGAACTCTGCAGAGTTGTAATTTTCTTTAAAATGCAATGCAATATAGCTACCTGGAAGCACAGACAGTATAGCCAACGCCCCCTAGAAATGTAATTTTCTACTTGCGATTGGCTTACTGACTTTCCCAGAAGTCTGCACTAAGATACAAATCAGATTTTGAGCATTCCCTGCAACAAAAATGTCATTTTTGGTGAGATACTTGCAAAGGTAAATCACATCTATAGGGATACAGACCCTGCAACGTTCCTCATTAGAGCCCTGCATGTGCAGCAGCTGACCGATGATAATGAAATCACTCCCATTCTCCTTCACTCTGCACATGGACACAGACCAACAAGCAGTTATTCCTTCACAATAAGAAAAGGTAGGAATCTGCAACAACGTTTGTTGAAATCCGTGCAATGTACAGAGATCTCCCAGAGGGGAACGCTTTTTTTTTTCAACAAAAGTAGAGTTACTCTTTAATCTCCTTGTAACATGGAAGAAACACATAAAAAAAGAAGCCATAACCTCCACACTGGTGAGAAAATGAATCAATATGTGTGGCAATATACACACACCTCCTACATGATCAGAACTATAATACAGCTAACGTACTCTTTAGAATCCAATGTTTCCAATGAAAAAAAAAAAAAAAAATCACAGTTTCACTATATCAGCTAACTTGCACGCAAAAACCCAAACTAGGTAACAGAAGAACAAGTTGATCATTTCATTATCTGACTAAAAAAATTATATAAATTCGACCACATCTAAGAAATTGGAGCTTATGCAGTCTAAGCCAGTGTTTCTCAACCTTTTTTCACTCAAGGCACCCTTTAAAATGATGGACAATCTCAAGGCACCCTTCAACATTCTGCACAATCTCAAGGCACCCCATTCTAAAATGTAAAAAAACTATTCTAATAGTTTTACATAATACAGCAACATCCACATTCATAGGACACCCAACGTTAGAGGTGATTTATTCTTCCAAAGCAAATATTTCTTTGCAAACTGGTACTGACTAGTGTTCCAGTGTTTCTCCCTTAGTTTCTCTCCCTCACTCTGCTAATGTGACCCCGCTGCTGATAAAGAGGGGCAGGGGAGGGGCAAAGAAGTATGCTGTGCAGGCGCCCAATGTCCTCCTTATCAACTAATGATGTAATTGGTTGCTAGGATGCCGG
Organism: Staurois parvus; assembly: GCF_062004578.1. Lineage (NCBI taxonomy): Eukaryota > Metazoa > Chordata > Amphibia > Anura > Ranidae > Staurois > Staurois parvus. The sequence goes on along the minus strand of NW_028317821.1, from coordinate 347,119 downwards.
CAGCTGGCAGGTTGTAAAGGTGTGCAATGAAAACCTATGGCTGTGTAATTAAAAGGAAGGCTTGATCCACCTACTGGCTTGTATACAATTTTTGGGCAGTTATTAGGCATATTGCCAAGGCACCCCTGACAAAGCCTGAAGGCACCCCAGGGTGCCTGGGCACCCTGGTTGAGAAAGGCTGGTCTAACCAATACAATTTTCTGAGTCAGCACCCCAAATAGCACCAAGAACAGGTGTAAAAAGCAAGGCACTGAAAAAAATATAAATAATTAATTATTAATAATAATAATGTATTAGTTTTTATTTTATTTTATATGGTGAAAGTATATACACAATATATACACACGATTATTGCTCAACCACTACAGTATCCTATAGTGCAACTATGATTAAATTGTTTTATATTGTCAATGGACTGCCTAGTTGTGAACCTTCACAAATGTAATATAGTTCTAAAAATATTGGTGAATGTCCTTTTGTGATTATAGGTATGCAACCAAATATAGGACATATATATGGAAACTGGGGCATGCTTAGCAAACCACATTTGTTAGTGGATTAGTTGTATGTGTTCTGTCATGGTTATGCATTTCTGATACACATAGTAAATAATGTGAGAGTATGATTTTGCACCCAGATACATGTATACGGTATTATTCAGTAAATATGTGTATAAATGTGTAAACCGTACACTATATTCCAATAAAAAAAAAAACTTAAAAGCTGAGGATGTAGGACTGCTGTTATAGAGCAACAGGATACAGTTATGACTTACCAATTATGTCTCATGTGAGGTGGTGTATTTGATAAGTGCTATCCACAGCTCTTTCACCAGCTACATCACCAACCTGGTCTCAAAATATCAACCAAACCGCTCTCCTCAATTCCCCAAGACCTCCTTCTCTCTAGTTCCTGTGTCGCCTCCTCCCATGCTCGTCTCCAGGACTTCTCCTGAGCTTCTCCCATCCTATGGAACTCCCTACTCCAATCTGTCTGGCTATTTCTTAATCTAACCACCTTTAGATGATCCCTGAAAACCTCTCTTTAAAGAAGCCTGCCCTGCTTCTAACTAGTAAACTGCCTTTTATTTCCTCCATCAGCTCATCCCCCCCACAGCTATTACCTTTTGTATCACTCAACCCTTCCTCCTAGATTGTAAACTCTAACGAGCATGGCCCTCCGTTTCCTCTTGTACCAAATTGTATTGTAACGTCTACCTTCATTTTGTAAAGCACTGCGCAAACTGTTGGTGCTATATAAATCCTGTATAATAAAAATTAAAAAAGTGCTAACTGAAAGCTTAAAATGAAAATGAGCAGGCATCGCAAGATGTTTGCTATTGCCTTCCTTAGCCAAAAAACTGTCTTCTGTGGACAGGGGGGTGGTGGGTGGGTTTGGACCTGAAGTTTGGAAAATCAAGTCCTTAGCAACACAGTGAATCCAATTTCAGAAGCAAACTTCCTCCAATCAAATATCAGTAGCTGAGTAACAAAGGTCATTTTGTAAGAGGTAAAAAAAAGAAACGTGGGTCATAAAAGAAGAAGGGCCATGAGACTTAAAAGTCAGGAGCAGAGGTTTCTAGCACATCAAAGTGAAACAAGTCTTGGTGCATGTAACCATCTCTTCTGAGGAAGAAATCAGTATTGTTGTAAAGTAACTCATGAACTGCAAAACTGTACATTCATTTTTTTCAGAGAGAACAGAGTGAGCTGATAATAAGACACCACATCCTATTGAATCATGCTAATAGAGAATACTCAATAAAATAGACTTTTAAGGCTCCCAAGAATTACAGACTAATTGTTGAAAGTATTTAGAATTTTATTACACCTGATCCTAAAAACCACAATAAATTTAGTACATTAAAAACTATGAAGCAAACATCATGACTCCTTCCTAGTTAAGGGAATCCCATATATATATATATATATATATATATATATATATATATATATATATGTGTGTGTGTGTGTGTGTGTGTGTGTGTGTGTGTGTGTGTGCCCAAGTAATTTTTAACCAGATCTGAAGCCTAGTATTTTACATGACAATCATCTCCTTATCATGGGATTCCTGCTTGTCTCTACGCGTTTTTAGGGATACAGAGATTTACGTCCTTAGGAGAATGGGGAGAACATATCTAATATATTAATATCTGTTCAAATATACAAAGATACAAAAAAACAAAAATATATCTAATCACATTGTTCATGCACATTAGATCACTTTCAATGCATCATATAAACTACAAGTGTGAAGGGTTTACTCAATACTCATTGAGACCTGTAGACCAAAAATTCAAGAGGCCAAGCCATCAAGATCCCAGGAGGTGAGTGTAGGAACACACTGTTAACAGCAGTTTGAAGGGACTATAAGAGTGGAAAGACCATGAATTATATTAATCTTGCTTAGCTAGCCGTAGCATCTGTCTAACATATCAATAATAAAGCAAGAATCCTAACACAGTAGATAGCAAGCAGTCACACTGCTATATTGATACAAAAAAAACACTTAATCCAGAAGTGTTTATGGGCCATCTTGGAGTAATACCTTCGCTTAATACCGCTTAGAGGAAATTCAGGAAGTGGCTAAAGGGAAAGGAACATGGAGGGATAGTATATAATTATGAACCCCATCATGGCCAAAGTATTGTTAGTACTTATACATATACACTCACCAGCCACTTTATTAGGTACACTTTGCTAGTACCAGGTTGGAGCCCCTTTTGCCTTCAGAACGGCCTTAATTCTTCATGGCATAGATTCAACAAGGTGTTGGAAACATTCCTCAAAGAGTTTGGTCCATATTGACATGATTTATTGTTGTCTTTCTATAATTTCAAACCAGTCTCCCTATTCTCCTCTGACCTCTGACATCAACAAGACATTTTTGTCCAGACAACTACCATTCATTGGTTATTTTCTCTTTTCTGGACCATTCTCTGTAAACCCTAGAGATGGTTATGCGTGAAAGTCCCAGTAGATCAACAGTATAAATACTCAGACCAGCCTGTCTGGCACCAACAACCATGCCACGTTCAAAATCACTTCAATCCCCTTTCTTCCCCATTCTGATGCTTGGTTTGAACTTCAGCAAGTGATTTTCACCACATCTACATGCCTAAATGCATTGAGCTGCTGCCATGTGATTGCTAATTAGCAATTTGTGTTACCAAGCAATTGAACAGGTGTACCCAATAAAGTGGCCGGTGAGTGTATAAAGAACATTGTACCAAAAAAGGGTATGGTGCAGGTCAGAGGTTATTCATCATGGGCCAAGGCATTTATCCGTGTCACCAAAAAGCATCCTCAATTCTGTCCATTTCTGTTTCCTAATGTAGTTAGCCCAGAACAATCAGCCTGTAGTCCACCATACAACAAAGAAAAGTGTGTATGATGGGGGGGGGTGAATATTTAAATGTGGCTGCATTAAGCAAAAGTCCTTCTTTAACCTAATCAGCTTATTAGAGCTCACATTGGCAGATACATAAGGGCAGCCACGGGGGAGGGCTGCTCTCAAATATATATCAAAGATACATCATTCCACTACTAAAACAGAAAGCTACCCCAAATAAGGAAACCAAAAATTATTATTATTTATGATCAAAAATTATGATAATTCACCCTGTTTATATCTATTCCTGATCATGATGCCCCCAAACAAAAATAAAAGGCTTACCAAGATCAAGCCCAAAGCAAAAATCCATGTATTAAAGGTTTTTCATTTAACATATAACCTCTAGTGTTGAAAAAGGCCAGTTTGTTTAACCTAGGTCTCTATACCACACTAATTCTAGAAAGAGCTTGCATGTTACCCAGAGTTAGGATAGTCAGAAATCAAGGCTGCAGCCATAGGAGTCTTTAGTGAGAGATAGCCTTGTGGTAGATTTCCTTATAATGATACTAAATGCACACTCTTTAACTTACATTATCCCTTCTCTTTATGTATAAGAATGATGGCACTGTAATTATTTAATAAAAAAAAAAATATAAGTACCTTTTTTATAATTGGTATACAGCTGTCATGTGACCCAGCTCTTTCTCAGCTTGTCTGCAGGGAAACATAAGCAGGAGGAGCTTCTAGTCCTCTGCTGTTGCTCACATGTGCAAAACTAAAAAAATAAATAAATCAGCCTGCAGAATATGGAGTCAAAATATATAATTAATAATAAATAAATGTTTTAAATCATCATACAAATATGTATTTGAAGTCAAATTATTATTATTTTTGTGCCAAAACATGGTGTGGGCTATCTAGTGGATTGTTCTGTCAATCATTGCCTGCTGAATGCCCCTCCAACCTATGTCTATTGTTTGTATGTGCTTAGAATTACAGGGAGATGAAGGCTACCATCAATCAACATGCAATATCCTGCCCCCATAATGTAGGGCTGTTTAGTGGGCATGGAGGAAGAGGAAGGGAGTGGGCTGTCATTTATCCAGAATGAATATGCCCACATGTGTGACTCTATAGTCAGGTGGGATGCACAGTTAAAAAAGATGCAAATGAACATCTAAGGCACCACGGGACACTTCTCAACAATGGAAACTGACTGCTGGAAAACGTAGGTTAAAAAAGTCTGTTTAGCTGAATTTGCATACCGTGTTTGCGTTTGCTTTAGAAGTGTTTTTTTAAGATAACCTCAGGAGACCTTCCAAAATGCCCATAATGCACTGAAAAACAGTAAAGAATTAACTATTTCAAACATTTTGAGAGAAATAGAGAGAGCAGAAGCAGAGAGAACAGTATTTGTTGAGATTAGTTTTTTTTTTTTGTGGTGTTTGGATGTGTTCCAGCTCATTTCTGTGCAGAAATGATTGCAGCAGTGTCTAACATTATTTTCATGCAAAACCTCGAAGTATGGTGTACCAGGTCCATTTGAGTACCGGAAAAACGCTTTGCATGCATTTTTCATGATGAAAAAAGGCTCTGGACAGCATCTAGACATGGAAGAGTTAAAAAAAATTCAAACGCAAACACCTATAAGCGCAGTTAGCAACGTTTACAAGCGGTTCGCATTTGAAATGCTGATAAAATCTACTGATGAACGCAAGTTTTCTGCATTCAAAGAAAGGACTGTTAACTCGACTGCCTGCAAACGACTGTAAGCGTACATGGACACATGTCCAGGGGCTGCTGAAAAAAAAAACACTGAACAGCTCCTAAACGTGAGTTTATCAGCTGCAGTGTACATGACCCCATGAAACTGAAACTGGAGCATGCTCAGTAGATGTGGCAATAGCTCTTCTATACAATCTCAGGCTGCAGTGGGGACACATCCAATGAAGGTGGGACAGTGAACAGGAGAACCAACCAGGTTTATTGAAGAATATAGAAAACACATCCCACCGTGAATGAACCTTAACAGCATGTAAAACAACATGTACTGACAGTTTTTAATGATGTGGGTTCATTGACACTTTAAAAATGAATGTGACTAACACTTGTACTGAAAGTCAATGAGCAATCTTGTGTGACTTTGTCTGTGATGGTCTGATGCCAACTCCCTTTTCTGATCCCCATCCTTCCCTACTCCACCTTCCCCCCTCACTTCCAGTATTCCCTCTTTCTGTTCATCCTCTTCACTCTGCTCTCACCTATATCCCCAGTTTTCAAATTCTATGTGGTACATATTCTGTTTGCCCAGAAACAGGGTCGCTGGGGGGTCCTCTGACTTGGGATTACCCCACCATGGTTCAGTGTTATTTCAAAGGATATTATTACCCAGAAAGGCACACTAAGTCAGCTGTCATCAGACCCCAAATATGGTTTGGGTCACAATGGTTTCCTTCCCTAACCACTGTACTTATCATCAATGCCTTGCTATGGGGTTGCACACTCGTACCATCCATAATAACTTAATGCACCTATACCTGGATTCCGCCTATGTATGCCATGTTACAATGTGTACTTCTGACATTTATATTTTATCCTGGGCTTCTGTGTGTTAGCCTGGCCATTCACTATACAATTTTCTTTAGAAAATTGCTTTAGATTTACCAAAAACCATATAAAATGAGGTCAAACATAAACAACACTTTTAATTGTATCCAGTTAGGTGGTCCCTTGCACTACACAGTTGAAGGTAAATCTAAAGAAAATTGGACAGAAAATTGTATAGTGTATGGCAAGCCTTATTAGCAAAAAATGATTGAAACTGAAAAATAACTGTGTCTGTGGTCTCAGTGCCTGTTTCAGCTATATAAGTGATCGCGAACAGCGTTGAAATCCTCAACAAGCAATTCACTGAAGTGACTAACATAGCTCTGAATACACCTGTCCAACCTCAGCTTAAAAGAAATATCATGTAGTTTGTCTGCACTGAAAAAGAAGAACAAAAATCCATAGATACCTTTCTAAAACCTTGAGATGTCCCAAGAAATTGAAAACAATGATGATCGTGAATTATGAGAGATTATCCAGGTTCTTATTCAATGTTCAGAGATAATAGTGTATTCATTTCAATCACAATTCACATAGTGCTCCCTCGCTTCACAATCACAATTATTATAAAAGCTGAAAATCACATACATAATAGCCATCATATTTATCAAAGAACAATCCCCTTGAAAGCTACGTGGCTTGCCGTAATGAATCACTTCTGCCTCCACAAGTGTTGCAGGGCTGGGATTGTAGCAATTTAAACCAGAATCCCCTTTCTGCAGAGGAACATGCTCAGGAACATGTTCCCAGGGCTGGTTGTTTCTCCACTACTGCAAAGGCTAAAGGGCAGTAATTGGCAATCAGCAAAATGACCCCAGCAAGATTTTTGACATTTCTGCTCAAAACAATGTTTCAGATATTTGAAAGTATATAGCAATCCATCACACCTTGAAGTAGGAAACAGTACTTTCAGCTAAAGAATTGGTGAGCCGAGGTGATGAAGTTTGAAAGAATTTTTAGGGTTTAGTAAGTTGAAGGCAGAGCTGAGTTAGAGTAAGTTTTAACCCTTCCTAACACTATTACTATACTATCCCCCTCCAAAAAAAAATAAAAAAAAATAAAAAGTTTTGTTATGGAGTTTTAAAGTGGGCAGCTAATATTGTACTTTGTACAGGACAAAGCAACAAGTTCACTTACCCTCCCTAGCAGCACTGACATATTTTCCTTAGCTCCCACATGCCTTTCAGTTGCCAAGAGAAGGAGAAGCCACCCTGAGCAAGCTACGAGTCATTCAAGTCATAGCTTCCCATATGGAAGAAAAATATATTTGAAATATATTTTAAAAATATTCTTCCCAAATATATTGCCATATATTATTATTATTATTATACAGGATTTATATAGCGCCAACAGTTTGCGCAGCACTTTACAATAAAAGGGAGAACGTACAATTACAATACATTTCAGTACAGAAGGAATGTGAGGGCCCTGCTCGTGGAGCTTACAATCATATATTTGAAATACTAAAATTTTGGCCATATTAAAAAAAATAAATAAATTAAAAAAAAAATATATATATATATATATATATATATATATGTATATATATATGCTTGTGTGTGTGTACTGCATGTTGAAATATGTTTTTATTACAAAATATATGAAAAATATTTTTAAAAATAAATTTGATATATACTGTGCGTCTTTAAAAATACAAATCTACATTTTTGGCATGCATTTACAAATATATGTAAAAATATCTGTTAAAATGACTTTTTTTATATGTTGAAAAAAAATCTGAAGAATATATTTTTAAAAAACATTTTTAAAAATATATTTTTTTTAAATCTATTCTTCAGATTTTTTTTACATGTGAAAAAAAAATTTTAACATATTTTTACATATATTTGTAAATGCATACCAAAAATGTAGATCTGTATCTACAGACATACAGTATATTTGAAATGTATTTTAAAAAATATTTTTCATATATTTGTAATAAAAACGCATTTGAATATGCACTGTATATATATATATATATATATATATATATACGTATATATATATGGAGAGTGGTTGTTTTTAAGGAGTACAATACGGTGCTACTTGAACAAAAATGAGCTGTTTGGTCGAGGTGCCAGAAAGAAGCTTTTACTGCACCAATGCCACAAGAAAGCCAAGTTACAATATGCCTGACAAGACCTTGACATGCCTAAGCAGGCCTTTTTGTGTCATTGATGCAGTAAAGGCTTCTTTCTGGCACCTCGACCATGAAGGTCATTTTTGTTCAAGTGTTACCATATTGTGCTCCTTCAAAACAATCACACTGTCTTTTTCCAGAACAGCCTGTATTTTTCTTGTGGTTACCTATGGGTTTCCCTTTGTATCCCGAACAATTCTTCTGTCAGTTATGGCTGCAATCTTTCTTGGTCTACCTGTACTTGGCTTGGTATCAAGAGATCCCCGAACTTTCCACTTCTTAATAGGTGATTTAACAGTACTGATTGGCATATTCAAGGTTTTGGACATCTTTTTATGTCCTTTTCCATCTTTATAAAGTTCCATTACCTTCTTGCGCAGGACTTTTGACAGTTCTTTTTCTGATCCCCATGGCTCAGTATCTAGCCTAGTCAGTGCTTCCACATAAGAGCTAACAAACTCATTGCCTATTTATACACTGACACTAATTGCAATTTAAAAAGCCACAGATGTGGGACATTAACCTCTAATTGGCATTTTAACCCGTGTGTGTCACCTTGTGTGTCTGTACCAAGGCCAAACATTCCAGGGTATGTAAACTTTTGATCAGGACCATTTGGGGGATTTCTGTTATCATTATGATTTAAAAAGGAGCCAAACAACTATTTGATAATAAATGGCTTCATATGATCATCATCCTTTAATAAAAGAGCATTTTGTGGCATGATCAGTCATATTTTCAATATTAATGCCAAAATTTCACAATTTCTGCAAGGGTATGTAAACTTTTGAGCACAACTGTATACAATCAGATTGTAAAGTGTGTGGTAAGCTTAAGAGCACTAAATGTTCAGAGAATAGATCTTCCTAGCTTTCAGGTTTATATAAATATACAGATAGGACTGTGCAGTAGGAGAAGACATTGCAATCACTGGCTTATCAGGGAGAAAATAGCTATTGAGATAGCTATCCTGTCTAATCACTAGTACTGTATCTTTGAACAGCAGCCAGCTGCAACCACAGACCCCATGGCTGGATAGGGCTACTGTCATTTCATTCTCAACCTTAAACGTCTGAATCAATAAAACATGCAGATCTAAGCAGGAATTCTCTGTGAGCTTATTTACACTTGCAGCCGTTTTTGCCACCCATCTGAAAAGTGATCCACCATAAAGGAAGTAACTTGAGGCTTAAAACAAACTGCATTTGACAAGTGGATCAGATATATGTCACCTCTTGTATGCTTGTCCTAACCTTTTAAAGCTTAGAGCGCCGTGTTGCAACTGCGTTCATTGCATGCAATTGTAGGGCAGATGAATAGGTTTCTTCTTGCAGAGGTACTTCCTGCCGATTGGGATCTGTGGAATGATTTTCGTCAAGGCACATGACAAACTTGGATGGTGGCCATGTTCACTTGCAGCAGCAAGGTGGGGTGGGGTGGGGGGGGGGGGTAAAACTGCACACCTATATAAATCTGGCTTTTTTGGCAAAATCTGCTATTCAATAAACTTAGATAGCAGGCTTTTGTAGTAGTGCAAAAGGCAAAGTATAGAAACGCATAGCAGTCAAAGGAATTTTTTTTTCCCTAACTGATGCAACTACAGTAATCTGAAATTTGGTTACTATCAGTTAAAGTACTTACTAGCAAATACCTGTTTACAATTTTAGTGAATACGCTAATTAGTAAATGCTTAAGGCTAGGTCAGGGGCGGACTGACCATTTGGAAACTCAGGCACTGCACGAGGGAACGGGGTCAGTAGGGGGCCCCGTGAGATGCCCCTGGTACCTTTTCCATAGGCTTTTTTGAGTTTGGGCAAGGACACAGGGGCCCCATGATCCCCTGGGGTCAGTAGGGGGCCCATGAGATGCTCCGGTACCTTTTTCATAGGCTTTTTTGAGTTTGGGCAAGAACACAGGGGCCCCATGATCTCCTATTGCCTGGGGGCCCCATGAGTTGTCAGTCCACCCCTGGGCTAGGTTCACACCTATGCAGTTTGTGTTTGATCTGTTTCTGCAGTGTTTTTTGCAGCGTGTTTTGCATTTTTGCACATACTCTTGTGACGTGTTTTTGCCACGTTTTTGATGTGTTTTATGGGGTTTTTTTCTTTTTGCTAGGCAGCTTAAAATGCAGCAAAAATGCACTACATGCTTTTCTGCAGCATTTCCATTGGAGTCTATAGAACCAAAAATGCAGTTTCTTTGTGTTTTAAAAAGTCCATGACCCTTTCCAAAAAACGTGGTGAAACCGTGGAGATGTGAACGTGTCCAACAGGAAATCATGTTCAATGGACTGTAGTGCATTTCTGCAAAATGCTGCTGAAAAAATGCTTAGGTGTGAACCTAGGATAACAAATTAACTATATAAAAAATAGTTTATTTTGCAAGTTAACAGCTAAGGGAAGGATTGATATTTGTCAAGCAACAAGCTTTGTGCACTGTAGTGCAGAAATGTGCAAATTTTGCAAATGGACATACCCAGACTGGTATATGGGCAACTCTGACTTTTGTGAGAACAGCTTCTGTGCTTTAGAGTATTAATAATTAAAATATACAACTCAATATACACTGCGATCTGAAATATGAAGCAGCAGGTCACTGTCTTTCAAGTACTGGACTGAGAATGCCAACTGATATTTTAATGTGCATTTGTTCCTGGTCTGGACAAAAAAAGAACAAGGTTATTACCTATTTATGTCACTGAAGGAACAAAGGCATCTACCCACAACATCAACTTTTCAAAACTAGAAGGGCTCATTTACACCTGCTTTGTTCTCTGAAGAGCAACCCGAGTTCGGGTCCTTCTTTAGTGAGCATTTCACAGGCAGTGAGAAGTTGTTGTATTGTCTCCTCGCTGCCTGTTTCAAACTCCTAGAAAATGGACAACCGCTCAAATGCAGATGTTGCAAGCAGCTGTGGCGCAGATGCAGCATAGTCCCATTCACTTGAAATGCAAGAATGTGTGTATAATTACTGCAACATGCATGAAGCAGAGCCTTGCTGCTGCAGGATGTGTGCTCATCTGCTGCCTCTGCAGCAAAAGGGACAGCAGTGAGGGGGGTTAAAATGCAGCTCAACCACTGGGTTTTACTGCCCCCCAATTGCAAATGTAAAGGCACCCTAACAGTTTGTAATTTTATAAAATATTTTTTTATAGGTTTTTTACTCACACTCATGGTCCCATGATAGGTTGCCACCTGTGCAATAAGTCCATCCGTGAAATGTCCTTGCTACTAAATATTCCACTGTCAACTGTTAGTGGGATTATAACAAAGTGGAAGCAACTGGGAACAACAGCAACTCAGCCACAAAGTGGTAGGCCACGTAAAATGACAGAGCGGGGGCAGCACCTGCTGAAGCGCACAGTGCGCAGAAGTCGCCAACTGTTTACAGAGTCAATAGCTAAAGACCTCCAAACTTTGTGTGGCCTTCAGGTTAGCACAACAACAGTGTGTAGAGAGCTTCATGGAATGGGTTTCCAAGGCCCAGCCACTGCATCAAAGCCTTAAATTACCAAGTGCAATGCAAATTGTCAGATGCAGTTGTGTAAAGCACGCTGCCATTGACCTCTAGAGCAGTGGAGACATGTTCTCTAAAGTGACCAACTACCCTTCTCTGTCTGTCAATCCGATCCGATGGACGTGTCTCCAGGAGAATGAACATACTTGCCTGACTGCATTGTGCCAAGTGTAAAGTTTGGTGGAGGGGTTATTATGGTGTGGAGTTGTTTTTCAAGGGTTGGGCTTGGCCCCTTAGTTCCAGTGAACTAAGGCTTCAGCATACCAAGACAATTTTTGGACAATTTGATGCTCCCATCTTTGTGGGAACAGTTTGGGGGTGGCCCCTTCCTGTTCCAACATGACTGTGCACAAAGCAAGGTCCATAAAGACATGGATGAGCGAGTTTGGGGTGGAAGAACTTGACTGCCCTGCACAAAGTTCTGACCTCAACCCGATAGAACACCTTTGGGGTGAATTATAGTGGAGGTTGCGAGCCAGGACTTCTTGTCCGACATCAGTGCCTGACCTCACAATTGCGCTTCTGGAAGAATGGTCAAACATTCCCATAGACACACTCCTAAACCTTGTGGACAACCTTCCCAGAAGAGTTGAAGCTGTTACAGCTGCAAAGGGTGGGCCAACTCAGTATTGAACCCTACGGACTAAGACTGGGATGCCATTAAAGTTCAGGTGCATGTAAAAGCAGGCGTCCCAATACTTTTGGCAATATATATATATATATATATATATATATATACTCTTTTGCTTTACAAATAAACATTAAATGCATGGCAAAGGGTTTACAGAGCAATATGGGCTAGATACAAAGACAGGACAGCAGAGCAATTTGCTTTACAGCTCTCTTTGGCTGTCTGAAACTTCAAGCTCAGCTGTCTGAGTGGAGATAAGTCTCTGTTTTGATGTCTGGCTCACGTTCTGTAAAAATTGGGTTCTTTCAGTACATCTGTAAAGGAAGCATGCTAATGATGTATAAAAGGAGAATAGAGTCCCATCTAATGGATGGACAGAAGATTGCTTAATATTAATATATAAATATAAAAACTTCATCGTGTACTCTATATACACGTTGATAAACAAAAATCTGACATTATTGGCAACTTAATATAAAAACAGATGCCTACTGTGACGTATATCAGGAATCATTTCTTTTTTCAACCAGTACAATAAATGTGAAAACAAAGAGGCTTTAAAGCACACTAATTCTTAATTCCTATAAAACATGGCATGGAACAATAGGTCGGAAACAAATGCTATTATACTTCTGTTTTTAGCTCTTATAAACTTATTAGTCCCTAACTGTGACACAAATAATATGTGACACAGTATATAAAAGTAAAAAAAAAGTATATTGTTATAATCTGTGTCTACAATAACTGTATACTTAGTACCAAAAGGTAGATTTATATATATATATATATATATATATTTATTATTATGCAGGATTTATATAGCGCCAACAGTTTGCTCAGCACTTTACAATAAAACAGGAGACAATACAGCAACAATACAGTTCAATACAAGATGGTTAGGAGCAGGGGCAGACTGACCATTTGGAAACTCGGGCACTGCCCGAGGGCCCGGGGTCAGTAGGGGGCCCCATGAGATGCCCCTAATACCTTTTTCATAGGCTTTTTTGAGTTTGGGCAAGGACACAGAGGCCTCATGATCCCCTATTGCCCGGGGGCCCCATGAGTTGTCAGTCCACCCCTGGTTAGGAGGGCCCTGCTCCTTGGAGCTTACAATCTAAGATATATATATATATTCTACATATTCAATCTAAATGCACAAACTCCCCTAACTTAATATTATATGTAATATAATAACTAACTTAATATTATATGTTATCCAACTATATAAAATTTAAAATATATTTTTATAAATCATATTCTTATTAGTACTCACCGTGATAAATAAAGAAAATACGTACGTCTCCAGTATACATTTGCTATAATGTTTTGTAGATGTTTGCCACTTTGTAACATTATATATAATCCTATAAAAATATGCAAACATCATACTTCAAAATCATTGTTAATTGTTAACCATTAGGTAGCTTTCTCTTCATGCTGTTCAGATGTTCAGATAAGAGAAGAATTTTAGCCACAGGATCCTTCTGAGATGTTTCTGCAAGCAATATCAGGGTTTAGTGAGAGCCACACGTGGTTCACAAGCTCCTACAAAACGGCTTTGATGTCTGTGGCCTTCATCTTACTAGTGTCTATAAAATTCTTATTCTCCTGGGATAGAAAATTACATTTTAATCTGCTACTCTAGAAAAGATGAGGCCTTAATAAAGCTACTTATTCAATGCACCGAGGATGTGTTGTAAATAGCATGTGCTTTGCAGGTGTTGACAAAAATAAGCAATGTTAATTACAGCATTGTAAACTGTGTCCATTAGGCCATCCCCTACCCCATAATACAGATTACGGATCCCACATTTTCAGCTCCAGTAAATAGCACTGTGAAATTTTCATTGTCTTCATTTACAACATACTGTACTTGTTGTCATCTACTTTTGTACATGCTTATATTAATTTAACAAGTTAATGGGAGCAATGAAGAGATACAAGAAGCACAAGGTGAAGACAGATTATGAACACATTAATCTCTATGATGTTTTATTATATCATTTTAATAGCAGCTAGCACTTGGTGTAATCACAATATTATGGTTAAACTAATACACGCTTTTCTACAACACATTTCTAGAACCTTAACAATACTAAGGCATCAAATAAGAACATGTATGAGCAATTGAATATATCTATGCATTACATATAAAAGCAAAATTTAGGAAGGATTGGTGCTTGTGAATAAATGTAAAAGAGGTTTTGACGTTAGATCTATTTTTACTACATTTTGTTTATACTAAACAATGTTGGACCAACTAAAATTTTCCAATACCACAATGTTGCCTTAATCCTTGAGTAAGCCTGTCAGTGCCTTTCCTTCCCCATTAGAATTACAAATGTTGTCTAAAGCATTGCAATTTACAAATATTCGAATGGCCATTGAATACAGATGATCAAAGAGATCTTTCTAGATGCTTTTTTATGCAAATTTGCACCCTTGGATATAGAAGCAAGAGGAGGAATAAGGAGGAGATCTCTATGTTGCCAGATTTGCTCAAGAAGAACTACTACAATTATTATTATTATTATTATAATACAGGATTTATATAGCACCAACAGTTTACGCAATGCTTTACAATATAAAGGGAGACAGCACAATTATAAGACAGATCAATACAGAAGGAATAGGATCAAATTTCCCAGCCTGTCTGATCGATCCCCCTTGCCTCCACCCCAGGATTTTTGGCTATGGATGTATGCTAGAACCATAGAATTGGGATGGTCATTGGATCATATCAAAAATAAAGCTGGATTGGGGGACACATCTGCATCTAACTTATGGCCAGTTTTAGTTCAGAGGGATCTAATGAGGGAACAAATAATTCCATCAGTTATTTTAGTGGTGAAGAAAGCTACATTTTGCACCTTTTTTACATTTGTATTAATGCTGTAATTGTGACATATTGCACATTACATTCTCTGCTTCTTGGTGTATCTCTTGATTACATGGTGAGTACAAGGCATTCTGTGATTGGAGAAGGGGAGATTGTGGCATTTATATGCCCCTTGTCCAATCACACAACACCTTGTATTTTTTCAAATGCATGAAGTAAGTTTCTGAATGGAGAAGCTGCACAGCGAGTGACCCACTGTGATCACTGTGCTTTAGTGAAGATCATCATCAGAACTTCAGTGGTGACATCTATATCAGTGGTGATCACCGTGCATGTGAGTGACATTTTCCAAGAAAGAAGCTGCAGTCACCAGTGGGGTACAAGTCACTAGAGGTATCATATTGGTTCCTAAAATGTTCTATTCCGGGTCCTGAAAGCTTTGTAGTGCTATGAGTTAGATAATGCCTGCATTCTATATTTGAGTGAACTGATGCTTAGGGCTTTCTCTCTGCTGTTGGAACCTGCTGCTAGGTAAAAAGGCTGAGTGCTGACAGAATACTAAAAGGTACAAGTACTACTTGTTTGTTTTGGGGAACACATTAGGGGGCACCCTGTTGGTCAGGAACCAGCCTGAGTTTAGTTAGTTGTCGGGACAATCAGATGTTTTGGATGTTTTATGCTAGTGACTTGCTATACAAAGTCCTTCTGCATTAAACTGAGTTTTTTTCCGCCTTACTGAAAAAAAGTGTTTGTGATTTTCTCTGTTCTGTGTATAGTTTATAACTGCCACTACTAGTGGAGCCTGTCCCTTTTCTTGGCTGGCTGGAGTAGAGAAGGGGAAGAAATTAATTTCATTTTTTTGCTGGCTTTTTTTCCCACTAAGAAGGACATAAAAGTAAAGGAAAACCCAAAGTTTGGAATTGTTGCTCTAATAAAAATAGAGATACGGTCCATTGTGTAACAGGAGAATGTCCGTACTTTTGGAAGATTTCTTCTTACTTTCTATGGGGTCTTTGGGACCAGAAGTAAAAGTAAATCTCCCAACGGAATGACCAAAAAACCCAACAGGAGTTTTGACATTCCCCAAAGTACACAAAGCAACAAAAACAGGTAATTATTGCTCCTCAGTTGCATCTCAAAGATGTTGTTTTGTTAGGGTTTTGGGCTTGTATTCGATATGATAAAGAGAGATCACACAAATACTTATAAGTAAAACATTTATCACAAGTAATGACAGATACAGATAAAAAGAAAATATAACAAGAATACTTAACTAAAGATGCTGTTTCTGCCAGGGGTCCCTCCATTATATGGCATGGCCAATGATCAGATTAGACGCATGCTTAACACATGTTCTAGGCCGAGTCAAATATTTCCAGTCTAGCTGTGTGTTATATACTGGACTTGCGAGTAGGGCCCCCCTACAGCACACAATATGACATTTTAAGGACTTGGCAGGGGCGGACTGACAACTCATGGGGCCCCTGGGCAATAGGGAATCATGGGGCCCCTGTGTCCATGCCCAAACTCAAACAAACCTATGAAAAAGGTACCAGGGGCATCTCATGGGGCCCCCTACTGACCCCGGGCCCTCGGGCCGTGCCCGAGTTTCCAAATGGTCAGTCCGCCCCTGGAACTTGGTCACTTTGCAGTAACATTCCTTTGGTGCAAGTCATCTAAAGTGATCTTCCTTGTCTCCTTATTAGATATTGTGAGCCAACAACAATAAGGAAATAAAAAATATACAATTTCCTCATATGATGTCAGGCATGAGAGGGCCAGATGCATACCACAACATGGGGGCCCACAAGAGGCAAACTAAATAGGAAGAATTCAGCAGTGCATGTATGCATATAACAATTTCTAATGTATCAATCCTAAATAATTACATCTTAACAAGGGCCTGTATCAACAAGCTTTGGGATCGTAGCACTTGCATCACTTTGACATCGGTTTGAGACACTTTTGGGATTATTCAAAATTCACAGAAATGAACAGATTTGACTTGAAGTTGATCTCTTTCTGACCTGCATTTGACATACTTCAAGCAGGTTTTGCTTTCCTATAGACCTGTATTGGAAAAGTAACCACGGTGGAGAAATGCTCATTGATACTGGCCCTTTGAGTATGGTAGTACCCTTATCCAGGATACTAAAATTCAGCATTTGGATGGTATTGTAGATAGTCTCTACTCACCTGCTTGAGTATGTTTGGAGGACAAGCGCATGTGTATGCAAGTAGAGGAAAATAGTGTGCACAGCACAGTAGTGACATATTGGCTGGCAGGAGAAACCGCAGTGCAAGAAAAAAATCAAAGTATGGTGTCCTTTTATCATGCAGCGGTTAATGACTGCTGCTCAGTTCTCTGGCATTCTCAGAGAAGAGATTTCTCCTCTGAATGCCTTTTTATAAAGCGGTCTAGATCGCTTCTCCGAATGAAGGGAGAAGCAATCTACAAACGCTTTGAACGCTGGAAAATGGCTGCTTTTACTATAATCTCGCGAGATTACAGAAAGAGATCAGTCAAACAACGTTTACAAAACAGAGGTAAATTACCACTGCTTCATTTGCGGTACCTCCGATTCTCCAGCTCTGGGCTGGAGAATCTGGAGGGAGAACACAGATCTCCAGTGAAGGAATGACATCGCTCCTTCATACACTGGCCATCTGTGTGCTGGGATGATCAGCGGAGAACATGTTCTCCGCTGATCATCTCTGTTTCCTAAACAACAAATGATCGGAGATCAGTAACGATCCTCAGGATCGCCACTGATCTCTGTTTCATAAAAGGACACCTATATAAGAAGCTGAGGAAACTTCACCTGACAAAACTCTTAAAAGCAGAGAAGGGTTGACTGAATGCCCACCAGACAGAATAGTATTAAGAGTTTCCTTTTGTAAGAAGAATGTAAGTAACCAACACGCCTTATTTCCAAGAAGCCAACTTTCACTTTTTAGACGTGTGTAAAGACCAACAAGTCTGACATTTCGGGAACCTGCAGGTCCCCTTTGTCAAGTTGATGATACATGGACACGAAAGGTTTTTCTAGCCATAATAACTTTAAAGTGTAACTCATGACTTGTGCCTCTGTTTTTTACTGGTGTTGGTGGCCCTATTGGGTATATTTCCTCTCACATCCTATCCTGCTGATTGTACTGTCATTATGAATAAATTTTTTCGGCAATATTAATATTGTACTGTATGCAGGGGCGGACTGACAACTCATGGGGCCTCTGGGCAATAAGGGATCATGGGGCCCCTGTGTCCTTGCCCAAACTTAAAAAAGCCTATGAAAAAGGTACCAGGGGCATCTCATGGGGCCCTCTACTGATCCTGGGCCCTCGGGCAGTGCCTGAGTTTCCAACTGGTCAGTCCGCCCCTTACTGTATGTTTTGTAAAATGTATGTAAGTTCCACTTTTACAATACATACAGTCCATCATGCCCTGTAATATCTTTAGCACTTGTCATGAACAATTTCTGGATATAAGTAATAGATAATTTGTGAACCATACACACTGAAGTCATCTGAAAATGCTGTGATTATCACACTGTGATCCATTTGATAAGGGTATTCCACTTACAGAGCATGCTACAAGCATGCAGGTGTTTTCACATCACATAGAGAAGTTCTTTTTTTTCTGGGGCTTCCTCAGGCCTTGCAGCTGCTGAAGTACTATTGTACTGAGATACTAGTGGACTGAAATTGTACTGAGATAGTACTGGCCTGGAATATCAGTGTACTGAGATACTAGTGGCCTGAAATACTGTACCAGTGTACAATGATACTAGTGGACTGAAATACCAGTGTACTGAGATTCTCGTGGACTGAAATACCAGTGTACTGAGATACTAGTGGATTGAAATACCAGTGTACAATGATACTAGTGGACTGAAATACCAGTGTACTGAGATACTAGTTGATTGAAATACCAGTGTACTGAGATACAAGGGCCTAAAATACTAGTGTGCTGGGATACTAGTGGACTGAAATACCAGTGGATCGAGATACTAGTGGGCTGAAATACCAGTGTACTGGGATACAAATAGACTGAAATACTAATGTACTGAGATACTATTGGACTGAAATACCAGTGTGTTGAGAGATTAGTAGACTGGAATATAGTGGACTAAGATATTAAGGAACTAAAATTATAGTATACTGGAAAGATAGTGGAGATACTAGGGGATTCGGATACTAGTGGACTAAAATACTAGTGTATTAAGATTCTAGTGGCCTGAAATTCCAGTGTACTGAGATATTAGGGGACTAAGATACTAGTGTACTGAAATACTAGTGGATGGATGTACTAGTTGACTGAAAACTAGTGGCCTCAGATATTAGTAGACTGAAATACTAGGTAAATGAGATACTAGTATACTGAAATGTTGATGGACTAAGATACTAGAGTGTTAAGATACTAGTGGACTTAATCACTAGTGCAATGAGATACTAGTGGACTGAGACACTAGTGGCAACACTGTATTTAGGCCTGGCACAGAACAAACAGGGACATGTGGCAGCTAACAATTCTTGTTGGAATGTTGATATTTTGTATCAACTGCAGACACCTTTGTTTTCAGGCTTGAAAACATTATGTCAAGTTTTCTGGTTACTGAAAACACACATCAACAGAAATGTATCCCTTCTAATTCTAAAGTTTCTAATGGTTCCTCATAAAACTTTAAAACTACAAGAGGCTGTCATTACTAATCCATCCTTCTAAAAATACTATCTCCTTGGTCGTAATGCTGACCCAATGTCTTCAGTCAATTTTCAGCCATTGACATGGAAAAAGTATGCAGATAAGAAGTACTGTCTTCCCTTTGATTTTCCTGATCTGCATATTTGGTTAATCCAGGGACTCAGATAGTATTGCATCCAGAGAAAAACAAGGAAGAAACACTTTCAGAAAGGGTTCAGCAATGGAAGCATGCATGTTTTTCTTACTATATGTTTCTTTAAAGGTGCCTTTTTTATTTTAGGCTTCTTGTGTGCCTGCTGAGGTTAACAAAATGGTATCCTGGTGGTTTCAGTGAGGGTGAGGCCTCACACAGGCCTTCTTTTTTTATTTGTGTGTTTTATTTGAAGATATATGTTAGACCTCTCCTAGGATATTAATATAGTTTAAAGATATATGTGAATAAAATACATCTGATGTTTTATCAATATTCCATTACAGAGTGATAGATCCAGCACTGCAAAGGCTCAGTCACAACATAAGTTAGTAACAAGGGATGAATCTGTCATCACAGGGTTGCTACTAGAATACAGTCAAGTCCTGGCATGGTCTTTCTCCATATCAATGAATATTTTATGCTAAAGACCCATTCTAGTCAAGGAAACCTTTACTAAGGAAGCTGCCATTGCTGGTTTCATAGTGAAAATTCTCATTATCTGGTTGTCATAGTCATGAAATAATAGTTTGAGTTCATGTGAATCCACTACCTCAAACTGTAGTCTGTATTTCACTTATTGACTGCAGGTCAATGACTTTGATTCTTGAAATCAAATGATCAGCATGACAGTCAGGCATCTAGCATTTTTAGAAGAAAGTTAGCAATGGCAACCCCAATTCTGTTAGCATAGGTTTCCTTTTAGTTGCAGACTTGTCTGTCTTCATTGAGTGTTTGTCATTTATTTTATGAAAGTGGAGTAAGGTAATCAATCATCAGATGAGCTTTCTTAAAATAATACAAACATTTTTTTAAAAAATGATACTGCATAAATTAGTCATTTGTTAAAGAGATTGCATGACAGGTTGAGAAAATGCAATTTAAACAGAAAATGGTCTGAATATAGCATATAATATATCACTGACATTTTCAAACAGTACTGTAGACTTAAAAGGGGTTACTGTACTTAAATGTCACATCAATTATTGTTTGTTTTTCTAAAAATCTAATCTCTATTCAATTTATTTTACGAAAATGTGTTGGTCATACTAAACAGATTGTTTTGTTTAAATACAGACATTATTTATACCTAGAAGAGCTGTTAAAAAGATATATTTATACTGTATATGTACAGTACACACTGTATATATATATATATATATATATATACAGTTGCAAGAAAAAGTATGTGAACCCCTTGGGATTATGTGGAGTTTTGCATGAATTGGGCATAAAATGTGCTCTGAACGTCACCTAAGTCACAGCAATAGAAGAACACAGTCTGCTGAACATAATACTACACAAACATTAGATGTTGCCATGGTTTAATCGCACATAACATGTAAACATTCACAGTGCAGGGAGGAAAAAGTATGTGAGGCCCTAGCTTAATGACTTCTCCCAGAGTTAATTGGAGCCAGGAGTGAGCCAAACTTGACTCCAATCAGTGTGATGATATTGGATGTGTTGCTGACAGCTGTCCTGCCCTTAAAAAACACACACCTGTTTTGGATTTACTGGTTTCAAGAAGCACTGTCTGATGTGAACCATGCCTCGCAGAAAAGAGCTCTCAGAAGACCTACGATCAAGAATTGTTGACTTGCATGAAGCTGGAAAGGGTTACAAAAGTATCTCCAAAAGCCTTGATGTTCATGTGTCCACGGTAAGGCAGACTGTCTACAAATGGAGAAAGTTTAGCACTGTTGCTACTCTCCCTAGGCGTGGTCGTCCTGTAAAAATGACTGCAATAGCACAGCGCAGAATGCTGCATGAGGTAAAGAAGAATCCCAGAGTGTCAGCTAAAGACCTACAGAAATCTCTGGCACATGCTAACATTTTTGTTGACACATCTACAATAAGGAAAACATTAAACAAGAATGGAGTACATGGGAGGACACCACGGAGGAAGGCATTGCTGTCCAAAAAGAATATTTCAGCACGTTTGAAGTTTGCAAAAGAGCACCTGGATGTTCCACAGCACTACTGGCAAAATATACTGTGGACAGATGAAACCAAGATTGAGTTGTTTGGGAAGAACACACAACACTATGTGTGGAGAAAAAAAGGCACAGCACACCAACATCAAAACCTCATCCCCACTGTAAAACATGGCGGAGGGAGCATCATGGTTTGGGGCTGCTTTGCTGCCTCAGGGCCTGGACGGATTGTTGTCATTGATGGGAAAATGAATTCCAGAGTTTATCAAGACATTTTGCAGGAAAACGTACGACCATCTGTCCGCCAACTGAAGCTCCACAGAGGATGGGTGATGCAACAGAACAATGACCCAAAGCATACAAGTAATTCAACAAAACAATGGCTGCAACAGCACAGAATACACCTTCTGGAGTGGCCCAGTCAGAGTCCTGACCTCAACCCGATTGAAATGCTGTGGCATGACCTTAAGAGAGCGATTCACACCAGACATCCCAAGAATATTGCTACATTGAAACAGTTTTGTGAAGAGGAGTGGTCCAAAATTACTCAAGATCATTGTGCAGGTCTGATCTGCAACTACAGGAAACGTTTGGTTGAGGTTATTGCTGCCAAAGGAGGGTCAACCAGTTATTGGGTCCAAAGGTTCACATACTTTTTCCTCCCTGCACTGTGAATGTTTACATGTTATGTGCAATTAAACCATGGCAACATCTAATGTTTGTGTAGTATTATGTTCAGCAGACTGTGTTCTTCTATTGTTGTGACTTAGATGACGTTCAGAGCACATTTTATGCCCAATTCATGCAAAACTCCACGTAATCCCAAGGGGTTCACATACTTTTTCTTGCAACTGTATATATATATATGTGTGTGTGTGTGTGTGTGTGTGTGTGTGTATGCAGCATATGAGAAGTTATAACAGGTTAGGGTGATGAGGGCTACAAGAAACCAAAAACTCATCAATTGAACAAAGCACAGTAGAGCCTTCTTGAAACAACAGATATCTACATATCTCTCACTGTGCAAATAATGCCATTTTGCCCCTTGCCCCATTGTACACCCAGAAGAGCTGTTTTAGAACCACTTATTCAGAACAGCATGCAGCTATTTTAGACTTGCTGGCTATCAGCAATTCAGTGCATTGAAGTATTGTCTTCTATGTAGTAGGGCTTGAGATCCACAAGAAGGTTTATCACAACAGGTTATGGGGAGGTGGGCCAAAAGGAATCAAAAAGTCATCCGTGGAACCAGCATGAAGCACAGTAGAGTCTTCTTAAATAAGAACATTCTACATTGTACTGTCAACACAAATTCCTCATTAGTTGGTGTAGTCATGCAAATGATATACATATGTTTCATGTAGTATATCTCAAGTAGATTCTGGTCTCCTCTAAAGCAGCAAAAACAGGCCTGAGTATATTTTTTTGTAACTCGCTTTGGCTACCAAATCTCTTGGGGTTTTTTTGTCACATTTTAGTCTGGTGATTTGTTGGTATTGTTATAACTGTTGGTCCTCAACTTGTTTGGTTAGTACCCAGTTTTAGAATCTGAAGTCTGAATAAGCCAAATGTGCAGTAATGGAATACATATAGACACATAGCAATGTCAAAAGGGAACTGCCTTGAGTTGAATAAGTTGAATGATTTGTCAGAAACACATGATGACACAACACATGAAAGCTGTGCCAAGACAATGGTGGCAATTGTAACATACCATGCTTTACTATGGAATGTTTTTCCTTAAAAAACTGAAAGAAATTGCCTAGCTTAGTTTCGTCCTGGTTATGGATATAGTCCCTACTAACTCAGCAAGGTGCATATCAGACATCTTCCCCACAGAGAGCAAAGGTCCTTCTCTGCAGCATGCTGGAAGGGAATAGACGTTTCTACTCAGGCTGTGGCTGCTTTAGAAAAGAAATACAATTTAAAAAAGTTTTTTTTTTAAGTCCCTAGAATGTGTTTACCTGAAACTGTGGCTCCAATTGGGTTTTAAAAAGAGTTTTGGTTGGAGTTTTGGGCTTATAACATAACATAACATAACAACATAAAACACATAACATTTTTTTTCTAAATGAATAGCAACTTCCAGGATCATTTTGTTTTTTGTCACAACCCTAGTCCATTCTGTTTAGTTGTAAAGAATTAAAGTTTGGAGATAGTGTAAGGCAAACCTATCCTTTTTCAAATTCCAGACTACAGAGACACCTACAGATTAATGTCTTCTTGATGCACACATCATAGACAGGGTCCAGTGTGTACAATATTACCAGACTAGCTATTTTTTCTATTCTAAGATACCTGTCTGGTATTAGAGTTTCATGTATTAGGAAACAGAAGTCAGTGCAATTTTTTCAGGCATCTGTAGAGTGTATGTCAATTCATGGGCAGCAGCTCTGCACTGAGTTCCCATGTGGAACCAGACATTACCAGCTTTAACATGCATATAAATCAGCCATCTCTCCTTCTGAATACAGAGAGGGTCATGTTGTTAAACCAGTGAAATATGAAATGGCTTTCTACCCAGGACAGGGTTTTTTAATTAAATTAATTGCCAACGACACAGTAAAAATGCTGATGGGTAGTAAACGTAGCATTATGGTGCCCATTTATCTTAGTGCTGTAAATTAAAAGCAGCACCTTCAGAGATGCGAGGGGCTGAGCAAGGATTTTTAGATAAGGAACTCCAATGATCCCTCTATGGTAAGTTCCACGACTTTAAAGTGGATATTTTTACATCTGACTTCATACATTTGCTAGTTATCAGAAGATGAATTAATGCACTGCTTATGGCAGCGACAATCAACTTGAGAGCTTCAAGTTAGTCCCCTGACATCACTGAGGAGCCAAGCATTATATTCAGTAAATATTGCTACAGAAGACTGTCAAAGACTGTGGACTTACTACAAGAGATGGTCAGAGACTACAGACATGCTACAGGAGATTGTCAAAGATTGCAGACATGCTACAGGAGATTGTCAGAAACCTCAGACATACTATAGGAGATGCTCAGAAACTTCAGATATGTTAAAGGAGATAAGAGACTGAATACATGCTACAGAAGACAGCCAGAGGCAGTAGGCTTTCCAGAGGAGGTGAACAGACACTGAATAAAAGCTGCAAGCATGCTTGGAGATCAGGCTGGTGTCTCCATGCCTGTCACTCTTGGTAAGTGACATATCTGCTGGTTTTTGACCACCCTTAGCCCAATCAAAACTGGCCTTTAATAGACAACTGAAGATCAATTATTTTGGTTCAGAAGTGTTTTTTTAATCTTAAAATATATTTCAAAACTCATTTCTAACAATTTTGCAAAGTAAGTTATCTATTTTTACATGATGCTTCAATATGTTAAATACCTTTTCACCTGTGAAGCTGGTAACACCGAAAAGCTTGCAAACTCCATTTTCACAGCTGCATATTGCTAGCAATAGCTAGAACCCCCTGGTGCAAGAAAAATAATTTCACAGAGAGAAACTAACTTTGCTGTCTAACAAAATATTTAATCTATATACACTCCTACAAATACTTCAGACAGCAATCCTTATGCAGTATGGTGTACATATGCTGTGTTCATATGTTGTTGAAAAGTGTGCAAATCCTAAATCTCTAAGAAAAAGAAGACCTATTACAGATCTAGAGAGGTATGTACAGTACATCTCTTACTATATTTAAATCAGCCAGAGCTAGCAGGGGATTCAAGCATCTGCAGGTGGTTTTGGTTGCCCAGGATGCTTTGCCTCTCTATTCCTAGATGGATGTCTGTTTTTATCTTTTTGAAGTATGCTGGGCTTCATGTATAGACTCTTGTGAGTACTTGAGCTGCCCATTGCAAACAATCAGACGCTTATTTTGATTTCCTGACTGGCATCGAAAATTAAATTGGATCAAAAATGACATTGCTAGTTTGATGGGTTGACATAAGCAACCAGAAAAATGAAAGTAGAACTCCAGACAAACATTTTTTATTAACATCTGTTATGTAGAAAAAAATCTTGTGATATATATGTCACTTTAAAGATCCCTGTTAGGTTTAATACCTACATTATTATTCAGGTCAGACACTCTAGTTATTATAGATACTATAGATCATGCTGTACCGTCAGCTGTTTGCGGCTAAGAGATCTGCGGCTCTCATACACGCAAACCACAGTGTAATTTATCTGCCCCTCCATTCCCTTGACCAAGGTATTCTGTACAAGTACAATACAGACACAGGGGTGGACTGACCATTCGGGCACTCGGGTCAGTAGGCGGCCCCATGAGATGCCTCTAGTATCTTTCATAGGGTTTTTCATAGGCTTTTTTGGGTGTGGTTTGAGTGTGGGCAAGGACACAGGGGTCCCATGATCCCTTATTGCCCGGGGGCCCCCTGTACAGACAACATTATCTTTTGCATTATCTTTTACAGTTAGTATTGAATCAAAGCTGATCATTAAGTACACATTTAAATACATATATGGGAGCTGCTTAGCTAGCAAAAGGATTTGTATTTTCTTCAATTCCTTATAAAACTCTGCCATACAGTACAGCCAGTTGGAGGACTTGACTTCCCTTTGCTGCTGCTAAGCAACATAGGTAGGGATGAGCTCTGAACCTGCCTGAGATTTCCTGCTGGGATGCAGTTAAAGCCAATCAAAAGTGGTGAAGGCATTCCCCACCCTGAAGCCACACTTATGCAAGGAATGTCTCTATCCCCTATGATTGGCTGTTGGCTTTGACAGATTCTTGGCAGGATCGCTCACGTGAGTTCAGACTCATGTTAGAACATGCATGAGCTCATGAGATCTCCACCGGACCCCAGTCCCTGAGTAGACAACAGCTACAGCTTGCATTCCTTGTTTTTTTTATGTCAACCTGGAGTTTAGCTTTAAAAGTATTGTCAATATGGAGCTTACCCACAGTATGAAGAAGCAGCCTCAACCTTTCCAATGCAGTAACAATTGTGCAATCATTCTCTTGTGCAAATCAGCTGTGCTAGGACAGCAAAGCTGAATATGAGCCTATTAAGAGGTCATTTATTAGAAGTGTTGAGTGTCATGAAAGGACTGAACTGGGTTTTTAAGATACAATATAAGCTTAAAGAAGACTGCCCTGATTGGAACCTCTCATGCTATCAACATAAAGAGGAGCCCACATCCTGCAGTTTCTCTGGTTAGACCTTCCTTTCATTACACTACTTGGTAGACCAAAGTGAATCACTCATAAATTTAATTTAAATTACCTAAATAAGCTGTAATTTAACATACTCCAGTAGTTGGCTAGAGAGGTGCTATCTGTGGTCTCAGCTTTGTTAAAGAAAATGGGGCTCTTCAAGCAGAAGGGACCCCGCATTGAAGAGAAATTAGAGAGGAATCATTAAAACTTGAAACTCAATTTTAACATAGTAGAGAAAAATCTATTAACATTTAAATAAATATACAGTATATCTCTCAACTAAGTAATCCAAGTGGAAAATGCACCTTATCAGAAACTATCACACAGTAATGAGAATCAGAACATAATGCTACATTCACTGACATCCATCAAAAAGACCTTTTCAAAATGGAGCTCTTTCTTCTTGTTCTCTGGAATTAATTTATGAAATTACATCTGTATGCTACAAAATGCAGGGATTTGTGTTCAATCTTGCCTGGCAACTTTCTTTCTCTATATAAATGTCATTTTTGTAAGAGGGAATTCTTGCTTCTGATTTTTTATTTTTGAAAAGTTGCATTTATTTCTTTATTTTTATTTAAAAAAAACTAAAAAAATGTGCACAGTGTTTTACCTATATATTTGCATTGATCCTTCTTATCAGTCTCTGCCCTCAAACAGCTTACATTACCTTAACTTACATTACCCTTACGTTCGTAGCCTGTTAAAGGGACATTGAAATAGGAACAATTCACTGATATGTCATCATCCCTGCTCATGACTAGTGCACAAGACATAGGCTAATCCAGACTCACTACAACACCATTTCACCCTTCCATACCAACCCCTTTATGAATTATAATAAAGAAAAACATAACACCAATTGGAGTAAAAATGGCCAACACTGCCTTTTATTAACACTTCAAATACACAAAAACATTCCTTAAAGCAGAAACACATAATCAGTTTTGTTGGTCTTCGAAGGCACCAAAACCGAACCGAAATGCACCTGCGGAAACCATATTACACTAGGCCTTCAGCCGCAACACACCGGCTCGGAGACAACCATACCATTCGCAGTGCAGAACCACCACCTTCCAGTTAAACCTCGATTAACTGGAATGCCCCCGGGCACACCATACCACCGGTAGATCCCACACCATTCTTTGTACCTTCCAAAATAAGTACCGCCTCCAAAGACCAACAACCGCACATGAACCGAAATGACCCCCCCCCCTCCGGGAGTGACACAATACCCCACGAAAAACAGGGAGGGCGGGAGTGAAGCTCTCTTCTTCTCACGTCCACCTCACCGACTGGTGACCCTCCCCAAACCCCCCACCCCAAGGCAGGGGCGGACTGATAACTCATGGGGCCCCCGGGCAATAGGGGATCATGGGGCCCCTGTGTCCTTGCCCAAACTCAAAAAAGCCTATGAAAAAGGTACCAGGGGCATCTCATGGGGCCCCCTACTGATCCTGGGCCCTCAAGCAGTGCCCGAGTTTCCAAATGGTCAGTCCGCCCCTGCCCGAAGGTGTAGCAGACCCCACCTACACCCCACAGCTACCAATCAGGTCCTATCCATCCCTACAACCCCATCTAGTGCTATCTTAACCCTTTCCTGTCCTCCTTAACCACTCTAGGCCTAGTCATGCCTGCCCTGCGCTATTTCTTTCCTTTTTTTTACGCTACGGGTATTTCTCTTCCCTTTGCATTTTGTAAACATGTTCCCTGTCTGCACATGGGCATGCAGTAGAGCTTGATTTGTGCTGTTGTGGAGGGAATTAAATAATCATTTGATTTTTTTCTGTCAGTGAAATTTTTATTAAGAATTTGTACAAAGCCACACAAGACTTGCAGTAGAACACTTAAACAGTAGAATACATGAGTCACATACAGAAGAGCATCAAGACTGATTTAGTTTTATTGGTTAGTTATATGTAAAACACTTCTATTTCTTTTTAAAGAATATACAGCTGCAGCAAGATTTCTAACTTCAAGAGTCTTTAACTTTGTGTTCATGTAACACTTTTATGAGGCCAAGTCTTTTCTGACACATGTAAAAATCAGTATTTTGTGCTAGAAAATTACTTAGAACCCCCAAACATTATACATATATATATATATATATATATATATATATATATATATATATTACATTTATTTAGTATTATAGGGCAGAGGCCCGAAAATAGTGGGTGTTGCAATTTTCTATGTGACAGTATCTGTGCAGCGGTTTTTCAAACACAAATTTTGTGTAAAAAATATACACTTTTTTGAATTTTAATGCACAAAAATACAATATGATAAAATATAGTAAAACATAAAAGATGATGTTACACTGCATAAATTGATACGTCACACTTTAAAATGTTATTATCCATAGTCAACATTTTAAAAGCCTTTACAGGTTACCACTTTAGATTTACAGAGGAGGTCTAGTGCTAGATGTATTGCTCTTGATCTGACATTCACGGTGATACCTCACATGTGTGTTGTGACCTCTGTTTATGTACGTGTGAGGAACCGACTCGTGAGCTCGCCTTTTGACAGTGAAGATGGGCGGATGGGGGCGCTTTAATTTTTTTCTTTTACACTGTCACTTTAATTTTTTTTAGTACTTTTATTGTTATGACAGGGAGGTAGCAATAGCCAGCGACAGGTACTCTTTACTGAGAGATCTGAGGTCTGTCATATCCCAGATCTCTCCTCTGCCCTTCAAAGCTTCCTATCATACCAAGATCAGAATGATCCGATGCTTTTTTCAAACTACTAAGGTGAAACCGGAAGTGATGAAATGCTCATCACTCTCAGTTTCTAAGACCAGAGAGATGATCAGAGCCATTCTAGTCTCCGATCAGCTCTATGGAACCGCCGGCTGCTTGTAAAAGCAATCTAGTGGTTAACTAGACACTAGGATTGCTTTTACAAGGAATCCGACCACTGGCTAAAAAAACAATACCAGGATGATGTGCAGGAATCATCCCGATATTAACACACAAAGTCCAGCAATGTACCAGTACGTCAATGGTCCTTAAGTGGTTAAATTACAAGTTACACCAAGTAGAGAGTAATGTATATGATTCAGTATTCCCTCTAAAGTGATGCACACCATGCTGCTGCGATGTAAATTCATAATAACATAAATCTCATGTATTATACTAAGATATTATTGTATGTATTTATAGCAATGCTGTACTTAAGTATGACGCCTATTTTCTTTTTTTAATAAATCTTAGCAACCTTACCAATTGTGCACGGATTTGTATACAGTAAAATACTCATGAGAAAAAAAAGATGAATGTAATAGAATAACCTTCAATGTCCCCAGATTTTAATATTACTGAAAATCTGTAGAGAGATCTTTGACATGTAGAGTGATCTTAGAAAAATTTGTAAAGAGATCTTAAAAAAAAACTCTCAGCATCATTATTTCTGCAAAAACAATTTGATTTTTGAAGAAATAATGTGAATCTGTTTCTTTTGCTAAATGAGGTGTATTAAAGTACTAATGTATGTTCAAATTGTTTCTTAAAAAAAAATCTTCAAGTTCAGTTAATAATGAATAGACATAAACAACTGCAGCATTGTTAGTTATCACAGGCAGCAATAATTATAGATTTGAATAGTCATATAGGCTACATTTTTTTAAAAATCAGGGTCAAATGATTTTAGGTCTTATTTAATAAAGATGGGGCTAACTGGTAACAGCCAATCAGAATTAACTTTAATAAAATAAAACAAGTTCCTGATGAATCATGAATGGTTGCTATGGGTTACTGTACTCAAAAGATAGCAGGTAAAACAGAAGTCTCTTACACTCTTTAGATCTCCATGCAGAAAAAATACTAGTGCAAGTACAATTGCCGCCCTGCTACCCTTCCAATTCCTTTTTGATTTGTTTTTCCTTCTTGCTTTCTCCCCAATCATCCCACCCTGCTTCTTTGACCCTAACACTTCCAATCTCCCTTCCTACTTTTCCTTTTAGCATTTTTCTCTTACCCAGTTGAAATATGATCTCCTCACCCCAACTATCCAAGTTCCTATAGCCCCCCCAAAAAAATAAAAATAAATACAACATTTGGCCCATAGTCCAAGACCAAAATTAGTGAATATGTCTACAATCGCTTAGTCTACAATTGCCTGAGCTCCTACCTCACTGACAACAGCCTTTTTGACCCATTACAGTCTGGCTTTCGCTCACTACACTCCACTGAAACTGCTCTACTAAAACTCACCAATGATCTACTAACTGCTAAAACCAATGGCTACTACTCCATACTCTTACTACTTGACCTCTCTGCAGCTTTTGATACTATGACCAGGGGCGGACTGACCATTTGGAAACTCGGGCACTGCCCGAGGGCCTGGGGTCAGTAGGGGGCCCCATGAGATGCCCCTGGTACCTTTTTCATAGGTTTTTTGAGTTTGGGCAAGGACACAGGGGCCCCATGATCCCTATTGCCCGGGGGCCCCATGAGTTGTCAGTCCGCCCCTGCTGTTGACCATCCCGTCCTCCTAAAAAAACTCCACTCTTTTGGCCTCCAAGACTCTGCTCTCTCCTGGTTCTCCTCCTACCTATTGCAGCTTTTCTTCAGTGTTACCTATAACTCTGGCTCCTCCTCTCCACTCCCTCTTTCTGTAGGGGTCCATCAAGATTCTGTCCTTGGACCCCTACTCTTCTCCATCTACACCTCCTCCTTTGGTTACTTGATAAACTCCCATGGCTTTAAGTACCATCTCTATGCTGATGACACACAAATCTATCTTTCTACCCCTCACCTCACCCCTTCAGTCTCCTCTCGCATTACTAACCTACTAAGTGACATATCAGCATGGATGTCACTCCACTTCCTCAAACTCAATTTTTCAAAAACTGAGCACTTAGCATTCCCTCCAGCCCATGCTCCCTCCCCCAACTTCTCCATCAAGACCAATAATACAACCCTCAGTCCCTCCCCTCATGCCAGGGTACTAGGTGTAATCCTCTGTCCTTTCAGCCCCAAATCCAATCGCTGTCCAAATCATGTAGACTTCACCTCCGCAACATCTCCAAGATATCACTAAGCAACTTATTCACTCCCTGGTTGTCTCTCGCCTTGACTATTGTAACTCCCTCCTCATTGGCCTACCTCATCGCAGGCTAGCCCCTCTTCAGTCTATCATGAATGCTGCTGCCAGACTCATCCACCTTACTAACCTTTCCATATCTGCCATCCCTCTCTGCCAATCCCTCCACTGGCTTCCCATTGCCCAACTGATAAAATTCGAAACATTAACAATGACATATAAAGCAATTTATAACTCTCCAAATATCACCCAAACCGTACTCTTCGCTCCTCGCACGAATTCTTGCTCTCTAGCTCCCTTGTCTCCTCCTCCCATGCTCATCTCCAGGACTTCTCTAGAGCTTCCCCCATCCTCTGGAACTCTCTAGCCCAATTTATCAGACTATCACCTACTCTGCTCACTTTTAGGCGATCACTGAAAATCTCTTCGGGGAAGCCTATCCTGCCCTCAGCTAATAATGGAATCTTCTACTCCTCCTACCAGTCCATCCCCCACAGTTACTACCTTTTGTACCACTAGCCCCTCCCTCTTAGATGGTAAGCTCCAAGGAGCAGGGCCCTCCTAACCCTCTTGTATTAAACTGTATTGTTGCTGTATTGTCTCCCGTTATATTGTAAAGTGCTGAGCAAACGTTTGGCGCTATATAAATCCTGAATAATAATAATAATATTATGTAATTTTTGTTTTGTAACAAATTTGATTTTAAGCTGGTATATAGCTGCTAAAAGTGCAATTGAGTAATACTTTTTATATTACCATTTGCTATCAGTATTTATTAAGATAATTGTTAATTTAGTATACTTTTGCCACTATGTGGAGTGGATTGCTGCCAAACTAAAGCACAATACACACAATGAGAAAATTGGAGGACCGGTGGTACAATTTTCCACAAAGGTGTGTATCATGATGTAACCAATACAATGGTATTAACTTGTAAGAAAATCTTAAATGACAAAGGTAAGCACTCTTTCTTGAGTATGATTTTTATGTTTGTTGCCACCTTCTTCTGGGTCGTTCTTTGCCTCTGATCATGCACATTTTTCTCTATTAGATTATTTTCGTACATTTACTGTAGCAAAAATCAGAAATTGTGTACACATGCAAGAACGAGCTTGGAATCTGTCCCTTCAGGAAATTTTCATTTGGAAAGTCTGATTTGGATGTCGAAAGTTGTGTACAGACTATATGAAAATCGAATAATCTTTCCTTGTACAAAATCCCCCCCCCCCCCAATTTCCATAGTGTGTACCCAGCTTTATAATACAAATAAAAAGCAGTGCTAATTCCAAGATAATACTCAGCATGTGGTAAGTATTAAACCCCAACTGTGTGAGAATACATACAATAAATCTCAAAATACATAAATCAAATACAAAATAGATAAAAAATAAAATAAAAGATGTGTCCATAGAAACAGTCTTCCTTTAAAGAATCTTCATTCAAAAGCGATTAACCCTTCAACTGTTCATAAAGTGTCATTTCCATCCAACGTGAAGAAAGCTCCACCATTGTCACCATAAGACCAAAGGTGACTTTTACCAGATCTGTTGGACCATTATATTATACATGGTCATAAAGCGCTTGATGTGTCAGAGTTAGAAATGATTCCACCATGCCATACAACCAGCTCCTGGTATCAAGGTCACCATTAGATAAAAAAGATGTACCCAGCTTTAGCTTTGTTGTGTTGATATGCAAAGATAACAAGTATCTTATCTTATAGTTTTGACATACCCCAGATTTCATTATTACATAGTTCTATGCAAATTTTATGAAACGTGTGCAGAAAGAGCAACTAGGTCTGAAGTGTTTCAAGCTAATGGTGAATATTCTAGCAACCAAACTGTCCCTAGTTAAGTCTCATTAATCAGTGTGTCTAAATGTTTCTGCTTATGTCACCAAAAGCAACCAGTATCATCCAGATTAACATAATTATACTCCTACTACTGTAGTATAGTTAAATAAGAGATAGAATCTGACTGCTATGGCAACAAAGACAGTTCTACAATCAGGCATTTTGATAAATGAATCCTAATGTGTCAATATTCTAGAACCCAACTGTGACAACAATGCTCTCAGATCTCACTGCTTGGACCAGAATATTACATATGAAGCAATCTCAGCCTCACCCTATGCAGAGACGATCCAACTCAGAGACAACAATCTAAGCACCAGAAGATTGAGAATGGTTGACATTGGAGCAAGTTAACTGAGTAGTTAACCCTTTACACACACCATTTGTTTTAGTGGAACCATGCACCAATCACAGTATCAGTTGTTCTGATTTTGACCTTTAAAAATGTCTATCACTCACTGCCACACCCAAACAGGAATGTAACAGAATTTTACACAATGGAACTTTTTTCTCAGTAAAAATAAAAGGGATTAAACATGAAAAGTAACTTTTGCCTGGTCTTTGGTTCAATGTATAGTATAGTTAACATCACTTGCAGAGTAAGTCCAGTCTAACATATTAGAGTCATTGGCTCTCGTAAATAACTGTTAGCATTTGTTCATAGAGTCAAAGGTAAGGCAAGAGTACTGAGCTGCAAATGTAGCCATTTTTTCTTGTCCCTAAAGAGGGTGTCACAAAATTAATATATTCAATCAAAGAGTCTGAGGGGAGCACTGAAAGTGTGCTGGAGTGGTTTATTATACTCCAGTGGATACACCTTTAATGCTCACTTTCTTAAATACAGCGTCATTATTACTTTGCAGACCCTACTAGGGGAAGTTTCATGACAACTCTGCATTTTTTCTTAGTTGACCCATGTTATCTCAAATGTGTTGTAAGCTGGCCATACACAGTTAGTTAGTTTTTTTATATAAAGTAAAGTGCGGCGCTAAATATTAAATAACATCATTAGTGCAAAAACAAAAATAAAGTGTATATATAATAACACTGAAGTGATTAAGTGGTATAATACATAAATAAATGTCCATTCAATAATATAACAAAGTGATGAAAAACTAGTAAGAAAAATAAAAATAAATTAAAAATAAAAATAAAAAAAGTGTCCATGGTACTAAAAGACACAGCAATACCATTGCTGAATATCTGAATAAGTGCTCTAAATCCAGTGAGGGAATCCACCACCACTAATGGCTATGCACTCACCCAAAAGCTACTGGTATAGTAGCATTAATGCTGATCTCATAGTGCTGATCGCATTTATGCTACTATACCAGTAGCTTTCTGGTGAGTGCATAGCCAGTAGTGGTGGTGGATTCCCTCACTGGATTTAGAGCACTTATTCAGATATTCAGCATTGGTATTGCTGTGTCTTGTAGAACCATGGACACTTTGTTTTTTCTTTTACCAGTTTTTCATCACTTTGTTATATTATTGGATGGACATTTATTTATGTATCATACCACTTAATCACTTCAGTGTTATTATATATACACTTTATTTTAGTTTTTGTACTAATTATGCTATTTAATACTTAGCGCTGCACTTTACTTTGTATGTTCTGTGGGATTTTTTGCCATTATCCTTTGTGCTAGCAGCTCTCTATATCAGCGCTTGCCACATATCTGCATTTATTTCTAGGTGTTCTTTTCTCAAACAAGCAAGGTTGTCGGAGAAATCATCCCACTGAGACATTGTGTTCTGACAGTGACACCTACCGGTTAAAAGAAAATTTTCCTAATGTCCCTTCGACAAAATTTGAGTAGCCATTGGACTCCTGTTGAGTGAGTGGTCCATGCACTGCTCAGAATTTGGCCTGTCCCTGTGAATGGCCAGCTTTAGGCTGAGCTCTACTTTTGTCAAATATCTCACCTTACATGATTGCTAAGCAGAGATATAAGATTAAAATCTGGCAGTTTTTGTTACTGACTTGCAAATTTCAATGAAAAGACAGTAACACACCAAGTGTAGCACATAAAATAAATGGAGATAATTCGCCTTTGTGTTGGCGTGGATGTGGAGAAAGAGGTACAATGTTTCACCTATGGTGGGAGTGTCAAAAAATTCAAGACTATTGGGGGGAAATAGTTTGCTTAATCCAGAAAATAACAGAGATCAATATCCCAAAGGAGCCTGAGACTTGTCTTTTTTATGGCACTGAATTATCAGTAAAAAAATATAAAAAATCTGGATTAATGTATTATTTGAATGCAGCTAAGGGCCTGATACCCAAGTTTTGTTGGGAACAACAAGCACTGAAAATAAAGGACTTGGTTGAGAGGGTAGAAAAAATATATAGATTGGAAGAACTTTACCATATAGATGAAGACAAAATGGGGGTTTTCCTTATGAGGTGGGAAAAATGGGAGGAATTTAAAAAGTCAAAAATGTACCTAAAATATGTGTAATATAGAAAAGTAATCTTCTAGGATAATTGAAATATTAAGCTAGTACTCCCATGGAATAGAAATTATAGAGTGAATGGAAAAGTGTGAAATCAAGGTTGTCTATGGGGTGGGAAGATAGGGTTCTGGGGTAGTTTACCAAGTTTTAATGTTAATATTTTTTTTTTTTGCTATAATGTTAAAAGAAAATAATAGATTGGAGTATTTTATTGTGTGGGTTTATTGGCTTTTTTATATGTTAAATGGTAATCTGAAAATTAATAAAATATTTAAATAATAAAAAAAGAAAATACAGTAACACTGTGTCCCGTATCATTTTCCCATCCCCTTCACATAGTTTGAGGTTTGTTAGACCCAGAGTCCTGTTTGAACAGAGGGTAAACCAAAATGTAGGTAGCTTAATTGACTGAAACACGTATTATGATCAGGTACTATCATATCATTCTCATTTCATGGAACCTATAGGATAGTTCATCACAAATGGCCATATATTGCCTAAATATGTCTAAACTGAGGCAAAGTTTGACAGATCAAGCATTGTTCTTGATGTACTTTGAAAAGATAGAAACCTAGCAAACTGCAAAGCTAAGTACTGAAACGTTAACTTGGATAAGTCATCATGGCTAGATGATTTGCCTAGGAAATGAGAATTCTTTTGATTTGACTTCTAGCTCAATAAAATCATTTGATAATATTTGGTTTATTTGATTGAAATCCTCTAAAGATTTTTCTTGTGGAAATCTTCCTTTATTTTATTTCTCTCTTGCCTTGTAAGTTTTTTGCCTCTTGAGTTTGCAGTCAATATAGACTTTGATCCTGCATTTTAAAAGCTTACATCACACAGTAAATTTGATTGCATGGCTCTCTTTGTCTGAAGTATGCAGGGTTCCATGAAAAACTATCTTCTTTAGGTACTGTTCACATCTTTAAATTTTAGTGAAGTGTGTAAAAAATTACCCTTCAGAGTATTTTCAGTGCCTTCCCAATAAAATGCACATAGGAATCCCTTAGGGATGTAGGGTCCTGTATGTAAAAAAACTTGTAAAATGCAACAAAGTGTATCACAGTAGATGAAGAACATGTAGGTGTGAATGGGCCCTGAGGCTCTTTATGAAATCCAAAACAGCACATACAATAAATATTTCACACATAAACAGTCACCTGCTTTATGAATGCATTTGCTGTCTGATTTTGAGATCACTAAACAAGGTTTATAGCTAATGTGATGGGCTATCTTTAAACAGAGAGTGTTTAAAGTGTTACTAAACCCACAACACTAAAATTTGTCTGTATATGCAGTAAATCATGCTTGTTATACTCACCGTGGAACCTAAGGGGTTAATCCTCTGCATTGTGTAAAAATTATTTGTGATCCAGACTTCTCTGATCTTCCCCTTCTTCCAGTGTCCCCCTCTTATCTCCTGATAAGACATATCATGTGGAGTCACTCTGCACATGCGCATTTTGATGTGTATTGCTAGAGAGGTTTTTTTTTTCTTGGGAGGATGCATGTGATCAGCACAGGGCCAATTAGCACTGTCCAGATAGAGATTAGAGGTCTGCATCCTCCTAGAGCAGAAAGAAAACTCCTCCTACAAGCTTTAACACATGCTCTGCTGGACACTGATAGAAGTAACA
This sequence comes from Staurois parvus, assembly GCF_062004578.1. Taxonomy (NCBI): domain Eukaryota; kingdom Metazoa; phylum Chordata; class Amphibia; order Anura; family Ranidae; genus Staurois; species Staurois parvus. The sequence continues at coordinate 309,063 of NW_028317821.1, read as the reverse complement.
AGACTTCTCTAACTGCTCATAAGAAAAGGTATTTTGCAGTTTATATTTACTAAAATAATTGCATTTTCATGTTCTGTGTACTGTGGGAGACCAGATATAGTGAATGCAGGGTCCTGGGTTTAATAACACTTTAAGGAGTCAGTCTACTTGTCAAGGAACATTTTAGAACTGCCTGCCTAGGTTTTATACTTGCAGGAGTTGTTCATCATGACACAGAAACACAGATTTTTCAACCCCTGAATATTCACTACACAGTTTTCTCTGTTCTAGTCCCAGCTAGGCTGGATGTCTCAGCTTCTGGAACAAATCTTTAATCTGCTCACACTCACACTATCTCAGTCTCCCGACAATTGTACAGTACAGACAATAGTCCCAGGGCCTCCTTACCATTCTGAAAGAGACAGGCCTGGACAAGAACTCCCAGTGGGTCCTGCTCAATTAGCTGCCTGTGCAGCAATGGCTTATACAGGAGCCCTGACTGATTGCAGGCTATTCCCTTTGTGGGCAAAACATTTCAGCTTCTGGTAAGACTTTTCCATTGGACTACCTGTCCTGAGCTAGCGGGCATGGTTTCTTCCACTGTCATTTAACGCATTTTGTGCTCAGACAGTCAGTGCTTCTGTTATACAACATATACTTGTCTCAAGATCCACTGGTACCTCAGTGGAAGCCACAAGAATATTAATATATGACATTCATTTTAATGGGTTATAGGGAGCCAACCTTGGCATTGTGTCAGCTGTGCTCCTAAATACATGCAGTATCGGCTCCTGGCATCAAAAAGGAGGTGGAGGAAACCTTCATTTTGAAATAGGTGACCTATAGAGCTAAGAGGCGTATTACAGCACACAGGCTGACAATATCAATCTGAGATAGAAAAACAACAAAAAATAAAATTCTGAACAGAGCTTTGACTCTGCGTCTGAGTTCTGATTTTTTTCTGAAAGTTCTGAGCCTTCATGTCTGTTTCATATGGCCTCAAAAAGTTCCCATATTCTAAGGCAGCAAGTTATAACAAAATGTTAGCAAATCTACACTGAGGCAGAGCAAAAATGCTTTATATATAGAAATATAGAACATAGAAACATAAAAAGTGATGGCAGAAAAAGGCCAAGTGGTCATTTTTTTTTCTTAACTTTTTTTGTCTGAGTATAGATCTATGCATGTTTGAAGCTATTTACTGTTGACTGACTCACTTCCTCTGATGGAAGTTTATTCCAAGCATTAACTACTCTTTCAGTAAAATAATATTTTCTGACATTATTTATTTTAGGTACTTATATAGTGCTGTCAATTTACGCAGTGCTTTACACATATATATATTGAACATTCACATCAGTCCCTAACCCTCAAGGGGTGTACAATCTAAGGTCCCTAATGCACATTCATACATACACATATTAGGGCCAATTTAGACAGGATCCAATTAACCTACCAGCATGTCTTTGGAGTGTGGGAGGAAACTGGAGTACCCAGAGGAAACCCATGCAAGCACAGGGAGAACATGCAAACTCCATGCAGGAGGCACCATGGTCGGGAATTGAACCCATGACCCATTTACTGCAAGGCAGATGTGCTAACCACTAAGACACTGTTCCACCCCATTAGCAGTATATACAGTGGCAGAACTACCTTGGTCACAGACGTTACACATGCAACCAAGCCCTGGAGTTCTGCCACTATGGGGGGGGGCTGAGTCTGGAGATAGTCTGCACCCACTGTGGGGGGGGGCCCTGTCCCCTGCCCGCTGCTTGCTGCTTATTTTTCTGGGAGTCAGGAGTCCAGGAGATTACACACTGAGGCAGGGCACTCACACTGTCACTGTAATTCCAACACTGTGATCCCCCTGCCCATTGCTGCAGATGATTGGAGAAGAAAGTCAGCTGACGACCCGTAGGCATGAAGGGGAGGGGCTTTCCACTGCTCGGAGACCCGAGAGAGAGCCATCACTGGAGGAAAGTGAAGTTAGCCAGAGTCCAGAGACATACAGATACACTGACCCACTGCAAACAAGTGAGTGCCAGTTCCACTGATCTCATCAACCCTGCTGACTATTTCCGTCCCCCCAGGGCCCCCAGTACCACCACCTCTGACTCATTCCATCCTTCCCCAGGGCCACCACCTCTGCCTGATCCTACTCCACCACCACCACCTTTGATTGATCCCATATCCCCAGCACCCACACCACCACCGCCTCTGGCTGATCCCATTCCCCCCAGGGACCCCATCACCTCTTCTGATTGATCCCATCCTCTAATCCCCAGGGCCTCCACCCCCTCTGACTGTTCCCACCCCCAAAGGCCCCCCACTTCCACTGCCTGTGACTGATCCCATCCCTGCCAGGGCTCCCACCACCACCTCCCCTGACTGACCCTATCACCCTCAGGGCCACCATCTCCCCTGACTGACCCTATCCCCCCAGGGCCCCCACCACCACTGCCTCTGATTGATCCCATAGATCAGCATCCGCCGTTCCACCACCGTGGGCAGCCCCAAGATTGCAGGAAGGGACCCACTGGAGAACATGTGAAAAGGGCCATGTGACAGGAGTAAAGTGTCCCGGGATCAGTGGGAAGGGATGCAAGCTCAGAGGGAAGGGCCCCTGTATCAAAGCAAAGGGCCTCGGCTGAGAGTCAGGAGGGCCATTCATGGTTTCTTGCACTGGGTCCCTGAAGGTTCTAGTTAGACCTCTGATTATATATAATGGATAACTCAATTCTGAAATGTCGTGGACACTAACGAGAACACCATGCATAACAAAATGATAAGGTTCCAAGGAAAACTAACAGTTGTCTTAATTAGCTAGAATTTTATGCTCAAATACTTTAGCTTTAACCCAAAGAAGAGTGCCCTGAACGCTTCAACCTATTCTACATCATTCACCCCCCACTTCCACAGCACTGGTAGCAGAAAGCTGTATAGGATTCATGCCTCAATTCTCAGGGGGCGGTTTATTCTCTCTTTATTTGATGAAAGGAGAGTTCCTAATTGCTATGAATTCCATTCAGTTTAATTGCATGCTTAATAAATTCTAACCGGCTAATTATCAGCAACAATCCCTGTTTAATTCACTGACATGGTAACTAGTCTATTCTTTGGTAATCACATGCTTATTTAAGGCCTCAGACATTTTTAAAACTGTTTCGACAGCATAAAAAGTGCATGCACTGATTTTTTTTGTTCATAATCCTGGTGTATCGAATAGGATATTTATAACTGTACATATACTGTATGCAGTATACACAAGGGATAAAAGCTGCAAATGAGTGCATAAGCAATGGGCCTATTTAACCCATGCTTTGCATTTTTTATTCAATAACAGCACATTGCAGTGAAACCTGCAATCAACTTTTCAAATCCAGCATCTGTTCAGAACTGCTTCCTCTAATCATAAGACTCGGCTGTAGGAAAATTCCTAGTTAAACGAATGTATAGTCTTTTCATTGATTTTTTTGTAGATATACAAGAAAAAGAGATCAGCATGATGTAAACAATTTATCAAGGTATGTTAATCTATTAAAAAAAAAAATGTGTATATTTGCTGTACACATACACGGGCACTCCTTCCTGCTCTGCAATGCTACACAACAGTTGTGCTTTACTGCTCCTTCTCATAATGAAAGTCTTTGAGTCAACCAACTCATTACAAAAATATAATCTCTATGTGATGGATGTCTTAGCTCAACACCTGTTAAAGTAAATGTAAACCCTAACTGAATGACATTAAGGGGTCTATGTATAAAAAACGACCATGCGGATGTCTTAGGCTAGCCAAAATTAAAAAACAGAAAAATCAGCATAAGCAACATAACTTATAGTCAGTGGTATGTGTCCCATGTGCTGATGCCCCTTCTGTTAGTTGACATCCTCCTCTGCCCATGCACCCTCCCTTCACCCCTGCTGCTGGAGTATACAAATAACAGGCTTTCATCAGGAGTGACCAACTATGCCCACCCTTTCTACCTATTTGCTCAATTCATGGAAGGTTGTATAAATGAAACTGGATCTATGAATGGAGGGGGCAGACCTATCAATCATCCACCCGTCCTCTTTTCTTAGATCTTATTTCGTTCATTGAAACTGTAGTACAGGATCTAGAGAAACATCCTACTGACTGTAAGTTATGTCCCTTGTGCTGATTTTTTCTGTTGTTTTTTTTGGCTGTACCTATCCTTGAGGCTTGGTTCACATTTGAGCGGGTGGTGCCACTGTGGATCCACACAAAAATCCATGCAGCTGCACCACCCGCACAGAGGAATGCAGACCCGCGGGTGGGTGTCCTTAGTTCTAATGGCACGCCGCCCGCACTAGAAATCGCAACTGTACTGGGAACCGAGGTTCCCGTGTAGGCTGCGTTTTCAGAAGAAGGGCAGGGACTTCTTCCCTGTGTGCCACTCGGCACGGGAGTCCATTCAAATGAATAGGTTCTTGTGCCCGTGCAAAACGCGGCCCGCACAGCAGCATATATGTGAACCAGGGGTAAGGAATTTGCAGAGGCGTAATGAATGAGCCCTGTATTGTTTGTAATGTCATTATCTCCGAAATTCATCAGCTCCATCTAGTGGCCATAATGTAGTATTTTTCTAAAACATCTCCATCCAAAAAATAATGCATAGTGGCCACTAGATGGAGGTGACAATCATGGGATATAATCATAAAAACAAACAATGATAGGAGCATTTGTTGTGCCTGTGCGAATGCTTAAAGCGGAGTTCCACCTGGAAAAAAAAATAAAAGTCAGCAGTTACAAAAACTGTAGCTGCTGACTTTTAAAATACAGACACTTACCTGTCCCTCGGTCCAGCAGTGTCCTCACAACCGCTGGTTTCACCGGCCATCTTCTCTCCCTGGCGCTGGCATCTTCAGTGTGAGCACCCGACTGTGACAACTTGCGGCTTCACAGCTGGGGGCCCACTGCACATGAGCGAGTAGCGCTGATCTTTGTGAATGGCCCCGTAGTCTTCTGGGACCTGTCACATGTCCCAGAAGACTACGGGAAGGGAGGGTAGGAGGACAACTTCCGCCTAGGCGATCGCAGTGGAAGTGGGAGCAGTTACCTGTCAAATTCTGGTACCCACTCCCCAAAGGTGCCAATCCTTAATGGGGAGCAGGGGACAAAGGCTTAAAGCGGAACTTTCCCTTTTGGGTGGAGCTCCACTTTAAGACATCAGCACGCCAAATTTTTCATCCATAGACCCCCTTAGATTGGTAAAATGGCTTGGGGTTGATTTACTAAAACTGGAGAGTTCATAATCTTGTGCAGTTCTGCATAGGAACCAATTAGCTTCAACGTTTTTTGGTCATAGCTTAATTGAACAAGCTGACGTTAGAAGCTGATTAGCTACCATGTACAGCTAGACCAGATTTTGCACTCTAGTTTTAGTAAATCAACCCCATGGTTCATATACAATTGCCATTTTTTTAATAAATAATTCTCACATTTTTAAAATCCTTTGTTGTATGCCAGCACAACCTATCCCCCAAAGGCTCTTTACAGTAACTTCCTGTCTACATGCATGCACTCCAACAGTACACAAATGTACCTGATAGCAATAACAGAGGACCATAATGTGCCTGCATAAGGTGTGTTAAAGAAGCCACTTGTAGTCTCCAAAGAAAGCCTTTCCCCCACCGGCTCTAAGTGTGAGAACTCAGCGATCATATGATCGCTGATCCTTGAGTTCTCACTGCTGCTTTGAGCAGAGAGCGGGACTGTCAGTCACCGCTCTCTGCTCTGCCCCCCACGCTCACTGGAGTGCTGGGTTGTGGAGGGGAAGGGAGCAGCTGGCTCAGGCTCTCAGCAGATTGCCGAGAGACTGAGCCAGGTGCTGCTCCAGACTCTTGGGTGGACCCCGACTTTAAAGTCAGGACCTTTCCCCAGCCTAAACCGGCTGAGTGATGTCAGACCACAACGGGCTTCAGGCCGCTGTAAGCTGAAAACGGGTCACAAGAGTGCAGATTAAACTGCACTCCTATGATCCACAGGAGAAGTACAGCCAAAAAAGCTTTAAGGGGGGTTGTACTTGAAGGCTCCTATGATGATCAAAGGATCAGCATGGTGAGACAGGCTCCATTTCCAGTTACAGGCTCAAACTTCAATAGAACATTTTTTTTCTTCCCTAAAAAAGAAAACAATAATGCAGATACAGGCATATAAATTTAATTTATACATTTATGTTTATCATTATTATTAATATTATATTTAAGTTTGTATGTTTGTTTGGCGTCAGCTTTAATTAAAAAGCATGCTATTTTTTAAAATGAGGAGCTGACAAAATATTACTAATTGCAACCAATTAACAGCTTTACTACTTCTTCTTGCAATTTAATAACTAAAAAAATGATATATAATTCAGGGACTGATACTCGCACTATGGGGTTGCTTATCCCCATAGGAGACATTGTTCTATGTAGCTTCCAGTCATTTATATAGAAAATTTTTATTTTTTAAACCCCTTTTTAAACTAATAAAATGCTCTTCTGTGTGCTTGTACCCTATCCCTCCATGCTCAGACAATGCTCCCACTGGATTACAAACTCTGATTGTTTTTCGTGGTACAAAC